>NC_064814.1:59689282-59736458 GCF_023721935.1 Panthera uncia
GACAGAGATGCTCGGAGCCTGGCCTGGAGCTGCCGGGGCGGGGGGGGGTCCGGTGAGGGGGGCGAACAGGGTTGGAGCACGTGCTGACATTCGGGCTGTGGACTCGGATCCACTTCATGGATGGGCTCTGTGGCTGGTTTGTGGCCACCTCGGTCCCCAGGCCCGAGGTGAAGAAAAGACAAAGGCTCTCCCACTCTCCCACTTGATTTAAATAAGTCATATTAACTGGACGATAAGTGTGAGTTCCAGCCCTGATTTCTCTCAGGATGACTCACTCCAGGCTTCTTTTGAAATATCAAAATATCAAATATCAAATATCATTTTCCTCTCTTGCTCCTTGCCACCGTCGGGGTCCTGCCCTGCAGTGGACATCTGCATCTTCAGGACTTGGGCATCCATGGCCCCACCCCACCCCATCGGTGAGATTTAGGGACACAGCTCCGCTAGGGGACACTAGAGCCTGGTCCTGGTCCAACAGGCAAGGCCGTTGGAGGAAGGAACCCCCCCCCCCCCCCACACACACCACCACCACCCGGGGCAGGTTGTCATGTTTCTCCAGGAAGAGAGCCCCCCCCCCCGGGGGTGGATCCCCCTCCTCCAGGAATTGTGGGGTTTGGGGGAAGGGAGACTAGGATTCTGCTCTTGGGATTGTTATTCCCGGACCCCGGAGGGTTCAGTATTTGAAGGTATGTGTGATCGTTCTCTTCTAGATGTTTCTGTCTTTTTTTGCATGTGGGTCCAGATTGGGACCATCTGCCAGGTATGGTCCATGGGACTTTCTCAGCTCTCCATTTAATCTGTTCCTTCCCCCCAAACCCCGCCAAATGCTAAGAAGAGCCACCCCACACACAGGTTCCAGGGATCAGGACCACCCTCACCCCCTTACCAGGAAAGCTAGAGGAATTTAACCAAAGGGCTAATGGGTGGTGGCCCAGAAAAAGTTCTGCCCTCAGCCCCACCCATCAGCACCCAAACCAGCTGAGCGCAGGTGTGCTTTCCGCTCTGTGAGACACCCCTCACTGGCCCCCCAGCTAGTTCCAGTCCCTTCTTTCCTCACCTTCACGGGTATTAAAGAAAACACCCGTGCCCCGACCTCGGGGTCCTAGGAGGTGCCGCTCCCAGGGGTGGCTGACAACAGTCTGGCCACAGAAACCACCCCAAGCACAGGAATGTCAAAAACACGACCACCCTACCCCGGGTGGGACTCGAACCCACAATCCCTGGCTTAGGAGGCCAGTGCCTTCTCCATTAGGCCACCGGGGCGTGCCCCTGGGGCGCAGGCTCCCTGGCCAGCACCGCCCCCTTCCTCGCGCGGGCACCTCCACGGGTCTCTGAACGCCGGGCTTCGGGCAGTATAGGCGCGAGAGACCCGTGGAGGTGCCCGCGCGCCGATGCTGCCGGAGGCCCCGCGTTCAGGGCGACGTCTGTCCCCTGCATGTTGCTGCGCGGCTTCTTAGTTTCCGGCCGCGAGCGGGCGGGGAGTCCTGGCACCACCCCCACCCCCGTGCCCCGTCCCGTCGGGTCCCGGTGCCGCCCCAGCTCCGCAGCCGCCCGAGTCCCCGCCGCGCCTCGCGGGGGCGAAGGTGGGGGCCGGGCGGCCGAGGGAAGCATCCCCGCGCGTGCGTCTCGGGAATGGACCGCAGAGGCCCGAGCCGAATCCCTCCTCCCCTTTGTGGTATCGGGGGACACTTGGGGGGACCATCCCTCGGGTCCCTTCCCCTGCGGCGAGGTGGGCGATCAGAGTCCCTAAGGGCCCGACCCGTCGTCTTCGTTCTTTGGTTTGAGGTACGGTGCTTGTTTGGGGGACGAGCGGCCCTGCGCCGGAGCCTTGGGCGTCCCCGAGTGTCCAGATTCTGCTGGTTCCGAGGGGTGGTGGGGGTGGGGGGTCGAGAGCAAGAAGCCGGGAAGGTGTCTCGCCTTTATAGTGCGAGCACAGATAGGACAGGTGGTGGCTGCGGTTTTCTCCTGCTGGGGAGAAGTGTCCCTCACTCCGCGTCGTGCAGAGGGACCCCGCTGGGAAGGACCCCGGGACCTGAGGACAAGGAACGAGGTGGGGCGAGAGCCGGGACCCTCCGCACTCGCACTCGGACCCGCGCAGGCCCCTGTCCTCCGACAACGCCCTCGGGACTCGGACCCAAGACCCTGCTGCCGGAGAGGCGGCCGCAGCTCCCCCGGATTCTGGGCGCCGGGCGTGCGGACTCCGCGAGCCCAGATCCCAAGCCTTGCCACCTGAGGTCGCAGGAGGTGGCTCGTTTCCTTCACCGCGGGGGCGTTAGCGAGCGAGTCGTTTCACGTTCAAAGATTGGGACCTCGTCCCCAGGCCTGGAGGGGCGGCTCCTCCGTTTCCCCCCCCCACCGCACCCCCAGAACCTCTGCAGCCAAGTCACCGGAGGCTTCAATACAAAGGACAGAGCACCCAGGGGAGGTTCCTGTCGCCCGGCTAGCTCAGTCGGTAGAGCATGAGACTCTTAATCTCAGGGTCGTGGGTTCGAGCCCCACGTTGGGCGGGTGTACCTTTTGGGCTTCAGCAGGCTTTTCAACAACTCCTAATCCCCACCCTGAGATCTTCCTGAGAAAACAAACCTCTGGTTGCTCATTCTATGACAAGAGAACGCGGTTCGTGGGTGTAACCTTTACCCTCAAGGGAGACATTCTGAGGCTCTTTATCTTTAGAGTTTTATTTTTTAGGGGCGGTGGTGGCTTAAGCCTAGAAAGGCAGAGCCAAGCCTACAGGGGCAGGTCCCTATAGGTGGGGTCTAGGTCCTTTCCCCTACGGACTGGGTCCCCCTGCGTCACTCACAGGCGTGAGTCGGCTTTGGGTCAGTCAGGATCAGTCCGTGGGGCCTTCTCCACCCCTCATCCCAGATGACTCTCACATCCTCCACCTTCTCCAGGGGTGGGTGATGAGGTTGTCAGACCGCAGGGTAGGCCCAGATGGGGGTAGTGGAGGGGGAAGCATCAGATCTGTGCACCTGGGAACCCAGAACAAGAGATGATCCGTCTCCAGAGAAGGGGAGTGGGCACGGGGTCAGGCAGGAAGGGGACACCGATCCCGGACGCCTCCACAGTGTGGGAACTAGGTGAAGGGGCCGAGGATCCTCCCTGGTCCCCCTGCTTACGGTTCTCCTTCCTTTCAGACTCAACTCTTCTCCCCACTCAGTCTGCTGTCCTTGAGGAGGATGAGCTGAGGCTCTTATCCCAGGGACATGGCCTGAAGTCCACCTTGGGTCCACCTTTTATAGCCCTGGACCTGTGGGTGTAAGTGAGGCCTTCACCTAGACATTGTGGGCTCCCAGCTTGAACAAATCTTACCATCTATCTGTTGTGAGGCCCAGACCAACCTGGAACCCATAAAAGAGAATAACCCAGATGATACGCCAAGATGTGGCCTCCTGGCACTTTCCAGACACATTCGATTCAGACCCCCAGGAGTGAGATGCCTCCCCTGCCCTCAGTAGCCCTTTGGGACACCCTGGCCCTGCAGGGATGGGCAGAGAAAGCCAGGAGCCCAGGTGATGGTGAAGACAGCAGAGGGAATAAGGAACGGACACGTTTAGAATTAAACCTGACCCCAGTGACAGGGGCCAATTTCTGGGGCTTTCTGCTCTCCCCACCCAATTGCAGGTGGCTCTACTCCCTCTGTGCCTGCCTTCCTTACTCCAGCCTGGCAGTGCTTCCCTGCAGGGACCCCTCCCAGTGTCTAGGAGACCCTGTTCACAGCCCTCCTGTCGCTGGGAAACTGTCACCAAGTTGGTACTCACTGTACCCCCAGCCTCAGCCTCAGGGGAACTCTGTGCTTTCTGGAGAGATCCTGGGGGGGGGGGGGTTTCCTTGGCTTGTGGGCTGGGGCCTTGAGCCTTCCCCTAGATGTGAAACGTGCAGAACACACATTCTGGGCAGTTCTTTTAAGGCTGCAGGAGAGCTACAGGACTAGGCTCCACTATTTTCCATCTGGGCCCCACAGATCTGGGCCCCCGAAACCCAGCGTCTCAAGGACCTCAGTTTATCCAGCTGTGAAGTGGGGATAATCCCAGCTCGTGACTCAAAGATTTGTTTGGGATATTAACTTACTTAACTTTTTTTTTGTTTTTGTTTTTGTTAAGTATTTAGAACACTGCCCTGAGACATTAACTCCTGTCCCAGCTTCAAGTTTGCTTGCCGGCCCCAGTCCTCCTTCCTCACTGAACCGGGCGACTCCCGGCTGGTGGAAGCCCAGGTTTTCTTTCTGAGGCCCCTCTTAGTTCTCTCTTTTCCGGCCTCTTCTGCTTTCCCATTTCACACTCCTCCTGACCCCTTTGGGCAGGAACCTGAACAGTCTCTTGTCCCAAATTGGCAGACCCTGGCTCTGCCCCACTCCCTGCGAAGGAGCTGGATCCCAAGGCCCGAACTCAGTGTCAGAGTTCAGCAAAGTATTTCAAGGGAATGAGGAATCGAGGGGTCAGGCCTGTTTTCCCGCCCCTGAGAAGGGGCCCCAATGATCAGTAGTTTGTGAGTTCCAGTGTCTGTTGCGTCTTTCCCCGCCCACTCCCGTCCGCGGCCAATGTAGAGCGCTCCAGCCCAGGAAGACAGGCGCCGCTGATTGGAGGCAGAGCATCGGTCCCGGTTTGCGACCAACTGCGGGTGAGCTGTGTCCCTCGCAGTCCACCCTGGGCACAGCTGCAGTTCTCTTTCCTTCGCTGGATGCAAGCCTGGGCCGGAGACGAGCCCTGCCCTGCGCGCTGCCGCGATCAGCTGCGTAGCTGGGAAGCGGTGGGTTGGGGAGAGGCCGCGCGGTTCGGTCTTCCTTCCGCTGGGGCCGCTCGTGGACCGTTGATGAGCCTAGAACTAACCCTCGGTCCGAAATCTGACAGAGGCTGCGAACCCGCGAACCCACAGGGCCGGCTTCACAGGTGCACGCGCTGACAACTGAGCTATCGGGGTGATTTCAGCGCTTCCGCGTGCGTCAGCGGCAGAAGAAGGAGGGAGAGACGTGTCGTGGTGGCTCGTTGGTCTAGGGGTATGATTCTCGCTTTGGGTGCGAGAGGTCCCGGGTTCAAATCCCGGACGAGCCCGTCTTTGTCTTTTCGGAGGGTCACCATGCGTGAAGCCTCAGGAGGTCCGGGATCAGAGAAACTGGTCGCCCTCTCACTTCCCCCCAGGCCAGTCTCACCTGTCATTGAGCAGGAGACCTGGTCTGCGTGCTTGTGCGTGTTTGCACACGCCAGGTAGTCCCGGGATGGGGGGCGAGGACCCGACTGAGTCTGGACGCCTTCTTCCCTTTTGCCTTGGTGTGTGAAAGGTCATGTTTACAGACATCTTTTTCTTTCTTGAAGGGCTACCAGAAGGCCCTTCCACAGACAAGGGAAGGAAGGAAACCATAGTGGAAATTGGGCCTGGGGAGGGGCTGGGCCTTAGTGGTGGGGCCATGCGGGTCACATGGCGCCTCGGATCCCCATGCGGGTCCCCACAGGCTCTTCGGGTCCCCATGCGCGTCCCCACAGGCGCTTCCGCCACGTTGGAAGAACCGCAGGGTTTCAATAGGTTTTATTACCATTCAGGTATGGTGGGACCGGCGCATGCAGCCATTGAAAAGTCGGGTTATTCCCCACAGCTCCCGAGAAGGGCACGCCTGGCCCCTGGGCCAGCACAGGCCAGCACAGTGGAGGCACTGGGTAGTCAGGAAGCACAGGAAGTGAGGAGAAAGCGTGGGCAAGAGCCTTTCTCTTGGTTTCGGTGAAGCTGGTTTGAATTAACTTCAGCTGCCTCTGGGACATAGGCGCTGTCCCTAGTTGTCTGTTTCCTGGCCTTGGGGTGATTCTGGAAGGTGCATAGTAACCCCCAGTCTGAGAGCCCCATGCAAAAGGCGACGGGGGGGGGGGGGGGCGCCTTGGCGCTGTGGTCTCCAGTTGGCTTGCGTCGGAAATGCACCCTCGGAAATGCACCCTTTAAGAGTCGTTTGCTAATCTCTAGGAATTGGCTGACCTTGGGAGGGAAAAATCCCGCCAGGGTCAACAAGGCCCCGGACGTCAAAGTTTCAGAATATAGAAAAGAAAAGACCTGGTTAATAAAGGCAGGGCGGGGGGCTTTGGTGGACATTTCAGCGGCCCCCCAATCTGGGAAGAGCTTCCCGATCTCAGTCAAGTCCGGCCTGGGGATTGTGGCCCGGAGCCCTCACCAGGCGGGCGGCAGCGGGGCCAGGGCCCTCTGCACGTGCAGACCGGTGGGCCTCCCCTTGACCCAGGCAGCCTCTGCTTTCTTCACGCAAGCCCCAGGGCGGTGCGTGCTGGCTGCCCCTTTTATGCCCCCTGTTGCTGGAGTCCCTGAGGGGAGCAGGCCCAGAACCCTTGAAGACTCCCGTCGCTTACGGGGAAACCACTACCACCACCCCCAGCGGCCCAGTAGCTCCTCCCCCAAATTCTTTCCGGAACCAGCAGCATCCCTCCCTCCAGCCTGCCTTAACCCCTCCTGACTCCAGTGCTCAGGGTCTGCCCCGCACCTTCACACCCAGGCCTGGAGGGAGCTTTGGCCGGGGCTCCGCGGGGAAGGTCCCTGGGGAGGAGGGCACATTCTCTCTTCTGCTTCACGTCCCTGAGGAGCCCACACTTTCCTCCTCGCAGTCTTTTCAGGGCATGAACGGAGGCCCCAGCAGATCCCTGTAGGGACGGACCAGAGACGGTGGCCGGATCAGGTCTGGGCCCCAAGGCCGGTGTCCAGGTGTGCTCAGTGGACAAGGGGACGCCTGGACCCTGGTTACGGGCAGCGGTTTCCCCTGAGGGCCCCCCAAATTTCTTAACGTCCTTCCTCATCCTTTCTCCACCTGTAGACACTCAGCTTCCATCTGGGTCCGAGCGGGGTGCAGATGCACGTCTTGGAGCCTGGGGGCAGAAGGTGACACTTGGGTGAGAGCGGTGGGTCCCTCCAGTGGCTTGGGAGGGGTGGGGTCCCATGGGAGAGAGAACGGTCCCGCTCCAAGGGTGCGGGGTCCAAAACCTGTTCTCAGCTCCACTCCACAGCCCGGCCCTGCGCGTGGTGACAGAAGGAGGGTCTGGGGAGCTTTCCCAAGCCGATAGCCTCAGTTTCCCATTGGCAGGAAGAGCGGCCACCCCAAAACCCAGACTGGGACTTGCTGCCTTGGAGTCTTAGCGTGTGGCAGTGCTGCCCCCCACCCCTGCCATTCTCCTGTCCATAGAGAGCTGAATCAAACCCTTCTCTGACACCCACAGGAAGTGGGGACAGTTCCTGACCAACGAGCCAGAGCCGGAGGGTGGCTCCTTGGTCTAGGGCTTTGATTCTCCGTTAGGGTGTGCGAGGTCCCAGGCCCAAATCCTAGTCGAGCCCTGCTTTTGGGGGTGTTTGGCAGTGGGCGCGCTGCAATCACCAGGACGCGTGGACATGACCCCCCAGGCTGTCACCCTCCCCTACTCATAGTGGTCCGGGGCCCTCTGCCCTGAGTGCCTCCCCGCTGAGTGATGATCTGTGCCCTGGAGTCCCACGTACACCCTGAGCCCCAAAGGGACAACTTAGCAAAAACTTGAGCTTGTCACCACCGCGCACGTGGCATCCTGCCGTGGCGTCCCTCGGTCGTGCAGGTGATGGCTGTGGCTCCTTCCCTTGAGTAAACCCAAGAGAAAACTGTGACCGTGGTGGCTTTTCTCCTGTAGCCAGGTCCAAATCTCTGAAGAACCGCTTTCTAAGATTGCTTTGCTCAAAGAGGAAGTTGAGGAATAAAGCGGCTGTGTAAGGAGTGGGTGTCCTTCATCACCTCCGATGGCTTTGGTGCGCCCAAGAGGTTTTACCTAAACCGAATATGCCAGGAACTGCTCAGCGGTCTCTTTCTAAAAGGACGCCCAGCGTGGGGCTCGAACCCACGACCCTGAGATTAAGAGTCTCATGCTCTACCGACTGAGCTAGCCGGGCAGCCATAACCAAGGTGCTGCGACTGAGTTTCAGAATTTGTTGGGCTGCAGGCAAGTCAAAATGGCTAAGCAGTTCAGGTCTTGGGGACAACGGGGACGTGGCCACTTCTGGAGAGTCCCTCGGGGCACTCTGCGTGTGGGAACTGCTCAGAAAGGGCGGCGTCCCCAGCCCGGCGTGGGGAGCGGGGAGCCGAGTGGTGGAGGCTGAGGGGCCACCCTGACCCTCACACACACACACACACACACACACACACACACACACACACACACGCAGATAGATGGGCTCGGCGGGCAGCCGTAGGGAGCCCTGAGGCGTGGACGGGACTCAGCGGACCCGAGCCAGCTGACCCCGCCACACATGGACAGGCGGCAGGAAATGGGGAAGTGACAGCGGGCCCCGTCCTCCCTCACGTAATCAGACAAACCTGCGAACTTAAAATAATTATTAGACCCACCAGATTCCACTCGTTCGCGGGAAAATTCCCATCTATACTTCCTTTGAATTATCAAAAATCAATTTATTTTTATTAAAAAATTAAAAAATATATATATATTTTGCCCCCAAACCTTCTTGGTCTGCCCTTGGGCAACCCTGAGCTGCTGAATCTGCCCCCCACCGTGGTCGGCTGCAGGGGGGGGCGGGTTGGGAGACCCCAGGGTGCCTGCCTCCCGCTCGCTGCCTCGGGATCCAGTCTCCAGGTTTCAGTGGCAAGAGCAAGGTGTCCCTGGACGCAGAGGTTCGGTCCTAGTGTGTCTGCATGTCTGAGCCCCAGGTGGGTTGGGGCTGGGGCAGCCCCCACCGCACCCCCCTCTCCAGAGCAAGGAGGAATTTTAGGTAAACAGTAGGCTGGGAGTAGGACCCAGCAGTTCTCTGCTCGTCCCCCGCCCCAAACCCTGGAGTCTGGGTGGCTCAGTGACTCTGCTGAGGATCCACTGAGATTCCAGACTCCACACCGCAACTGCGTGTGCGGATCTGGCCCGCATCCTGAATACAGCTCACCAGTGTAGACAGGAGGAAGGAGGCAGCAGGGAGCCGGCACACAGACTGGGGAAGACAGAACAGGGAGTGCATGGTGTAATGGTGTTGGGTGTGTGCAAGGCACTGAGGGTATTTGAAAACAAAAGGACTTTACTTGCAGAGGTATTTGCTCCCCACCCCAAAACGAAAAGCTTTTATGGTTGAGGCTATACGGTATGCGCTTTAAAATTAAAAAGTGGAGGAGGACAGGTTTTAAAAATACACAAATGGGGGAGGCTGTGCGGGGCAGGGGGCAGAGAGGTTTGAGAATTCTGTATTTCTGCTCAGTTTTGCTGCGGACCTAAAATTGCTCTAAAAAATAAAGTCTGTTCTTAAAAAAAGGCATAAACAGGGACACCTGGCTAAGTGAGTTGGTAAAGCACGTGGCTCTCGATCTTAGGGTTGTGAGTTCAAGTCCCATGTTGGGTGTGGAGCCTAGTTAGAAATAAGAATGAAAAATACACAGATAAATTTGAGCTGCTATTTCTTCTAATGCATTTAGCCCCATATTTCTTCTCTTTTGGGTCTCCAATGACTCCATTAGATATTTTGTTAAAATCCCAGCAAAACCTTAAGGCTCCTTCTTTTCTTTCTTTCCTTCCTTCCTTCCTTCCTCCCCTCCCTCCCTTCCTCCCTCCTTCCTTCCCTCTTTCCCTCCCTCCTTCCTCCCTCCCTCCCTCCCTTTCTATCTTCCTGTTCAGTGAGTCTCTCCTCCGTCTCGTTCCTTCGTTTGTCGCCCAACCATTACACTATTTTCTTTCAGCTATTACATTTCTCAGCTCTAAGTTTTCCATGCGGTTATGCCTTATGTCTTCTATATCTTTGAGACTTCCAAGTTTTAATTTTGTTTCACGTGCGTTCTTTATAGCTCCTTCCAGCATTTTTAGGATGGCTGCCTTCTACCTCTCCTTTTCAGATGGTTCCAGAATCTGTGTCCCTGTCTTTCACTCATCTTTTCTCCTTCAAGTTGGGATTTTCCTGGTTCCTAGTAGGACCAGTGGTCTGCAGCTCCGTCGTGTTTGGACAAGTTTGCTGTTATGTTTTGAGACTCTAGATCTCATGTACATCTTCTGATTCGGCGGGCTCCTCTGACGACGCGCCCCCCCCAAACCCCCATGGGAAAAGAAGATTCTACCTTGTTGCTGCCTGGGGGGCGCAGTTCACGCCCCTTATTGCGGGCGTCCTTATTGCGGGGCAGGAGCGAGAGTTTAGGCTCCCCACCAGGCCTCTGCTGTCACCCCCTGGCTGGGGGGAGGTGGGGCATCCCACCAGACAAAGAGAAGGCTGGAGCAACGTTAGAGGCTGTAGTAAAGCAAGGCTTCCGGGGCTGCTGCTGGGTCCTGGGCCCTGCAGGTTTTGTTCAAGTCCCAGGAAGGGAAAAGGGAGGTGAGGGGAACCCGGGGCTGAAGTCAAAGGGTCCATTTCGAGAGCTGCGCGCTCTGGGCAGGCCCTGCCCGCCACCAGACGCTCCCCTTCGGGCAGGGTGACCGCAGGGAGGCGGGGGAGGGGGTTGGAGGGGGAGGTGTCCCCGGAGGCTCCCCGGGCCCGCACTGGTAATTAACACAAGAAGCAATGCTGGCCGTCAGCCAGAGTCTGGCTCCTCGGGAACATAGTTGGGGGGCGGGGCTTCCCCGCCCGGTCTGGGTCCCCTTGCCACTCCCGCGGGCGCAGGACCCGGGCCACCCAGCCCAGCCGCCGTGCTGGCTCAGCGCTCCCCCTGGCGGCCGGGAAGAGAATCACCTGGGAGTGCAGGAGCGGCTGGAGGCCGGTGAAGGGCCGAGTCCCTGGCTGAAGCCGTGGCCTCTCACGTCTGTGTGGCGCGGCTGCTCCTGGACGTCTCTCTCTGTAGGCCCCCAATTCGATGTCGAGCTCAAGTTCAGGACTCTCTGGCCGCGGGAGCGACGGTACATCAGGTGGCATTTGTTCCTGCAGGTGGCTCTGGGCTGGGGACCCAGAACTTCAACAGGGCCCTGGGGGGATTTGAGAAAGGAGAAGGAAAAGGATGGGGCTCGTCCGGGATTTGAACCCGGGACCTCTCGCACCCTAAGCGAGAATCATACCCCTAGACCAACGAGCCACCCCTGGTAGCTGTCTACTTCTCCTTATTTGTAGTATCCTCACGCCCTAGGTGCCCACCTCCCTGCAGTCTCCTTCTCTGGGGGCAGCCATGCCCGCACCGCCTCTCCCGAAGCAAGATGCGCTTTTGCCTCGACTTGTAGCACCTGCCTTTAATACTTTGAGTAGCAGGGAGGTAGGACCAGTTTTCGACCTTGCCCGGCTAGCTCAGTCGGTAGAGCATGAGACTCTTAATCTCAGGGTCGTGGGTTCGAGCCCCACGTCGGGCGTGCGGTTTTGCCTGATAAAGAGGCCAAAAGACAACTCAACGCAGGGAAGGTATTTCGCAGATCCTCCATTTAAAGAGGCTTTTAACGATCTCAGGTAGATGCTACCAGGGAGGTGGCTGCGTGGCTCTCCGAAGCCTTGCATGGTCTCTGTGCTCCTGGGAAGCAATGCAAATATTTGGGCCCACCAGCCAGCTTCTGGATGCTGGCCCAAGAAGACACATAGCTATATCTTTTCTTAGATTAGTAACCCGACAGTGACCTGCGCTATCACATTTGACCGGGGAACAGGATGCAAACCCAGAGCTCGGTGTCTGTGTGGGTTTGGGGGTGACTCTCTAGGTCCCGAGTGGGGCTCCCAGGAGGTGGCTCCTGATCGGGGCCACTCCAGTGCCTGAGGAGGGACTGCGCAGAATTTCCCTCCCCCACCCCCACCCCGAGGTTGGTGGCCTGTCAGCTTTCCTTCACTTCTCCCCAATGAAAGGGAAACAGACAGGGGGCATTTCGTTTTCTATTTTGGGGAAGAGGGAGAAGGAGGGTATGTGCTTCCCATCAGCTGACTTTCTTGTGTTCTCTTGCAACGGTTTAGGCTCGTGAAAAGACCCTGCTAAGTGTTTGACAGGACTGTGTTTTCTTTCTTTTGTGGTGGGGACCCAGGTTACGCTGGGAGACACCCCTCCTCTGGACCCTGGGATCTGCCAGAAGCCCCCTCTATTTCTCACTCAGGGCACTCTTAGTCTCAGTAATCTTTCCTGGTGTTCTTAGGGGAAAAGGAAACTCAGTTTATTAGGGACTTAGGTCCATACACCTTCGTCGCTTCTTGGAAAAAATTCTTACCAACTCAGTGTCTCTATTAGCTTCCCGTGGCCGCCGTAAGAAGTTACCACAACCTGAGCGATTTAAAGCAACAGAAATATATTTTCTCACGCTTCTGGAGACCAGAATCTAAGGTCAGGGTGCCAGCTGGCCATTTTTCCCACTCTCTTTAAAGGCTCCAGGGAAGAACCCCTCCTCGCCTCTTCCAGCTTCTGGTGCTCTGGCCAACTTTGGCTTCTAGACTCATCACTGCGGTCTGTGCCTCCACTGTCACAGTGGCTTTCTTCCCTCCACGGGCCTCTGTGTCCTCATATAATCTTTTTATAAAGACACCTGTCATTGGGTCAGGGCCCACCCTACTCCAGGATCTCACTGTATCTACTTATATGTGCAAAGACCCTACCTCCTGAGGTTCTGGGTGGCCACGGTAGTCGGGGGACACCATTCAACACTCTTTTTTTTTCCAAAAAATTTTATGTTCCTTTTAGTTTTCTAACTCACAACCCCAAGATCAGGAGTCAGATGCTCTACCCATTGAGCCAGCCCGATACCCCATTGTCTTTTTACTTTTTTTAATTTTATTTTTTATTTTTAAAAAATTTACATCCAAATTAGCATATAGCGCAACAGTGATTTCAGGAGTAGATTCCTCAGTGCCCCCCCCCCTATCTACCCCAGTCCCCCCCCCCCCCTCACCCACCCCCCCCCCCCCCCGCCCCCCCCCCCCCCCCACCCCCCCCATCCCCATAACCCTCAGTTTGTTCTCCATATTTATGAGTCCCTTCTGTTTTGTCCCCCTCCCTGTTTGATATTATTTTAGTTTCCCTTCCCTTATGTTCATCCGCCCTATCTTCTTATTAAATAATAATTCTTTTTTACTGGGATATGTGCAGTGGGCGGGCCGTGTACGGCTTCTCCAACCTTGGGATGAGATTGCGTACTGCCTCGCACGGTTCCTATTCCACACTGATTCTCTTGCCCTGCTCGCGCGGATACTGTGGGAAATCCAACGTTGCAAAAATATAGCATCGTCAAAAGTTCAAAGTCAGTGTTCAGAGAGTGCGGTGTCTGATGGATGTTGAGGATTGATGTTTCCCTCAAAAGTTTTAAATATCCCTGGGCATTTTTACATACTCTAAAGGTGCCTCCGCACATCGCAGACTCAAGCCCGAAGCACCACCTTTGGGTGCTTTAGGGGCAGAAGTCGCTGGCGTCACAGGAAACTCATGCTGGTGGCTCCTCGGGGCGGAGGTTTGGGGGTGATTGTTTTGGAGTGGCTGTACCCTGAGCCCAGTCCCACTTGAGGGTCCTGTCTATGACTGAGTGGTGCCTTGACCCAGCCCAGCCTTTCAACCATCCGCAACACCGAGGGCTCAAGACCCCAGGTCGGCCGGGGGTATCCCTCCCTCTTGGTCTGAAAAGACAGCACAGCCAGGCCCCACACTGCCTACCTCAGAAAGGCCTCCTGGATTGAATCTGAGACCTCACATCTAAAGCAAGACAAACATCCTTAGGCCAAAAAAAGTCCCTTTGGTTGGTGATCCTTGGTGGCTCTAACTTCTCTCCCTCGCTTTCCTGACGCACTGACTTGGTTTCCCTTGGCCAGGGAGGAGTATGCCCTCATACCTGGAGTCTGGGATGCTAACTCTGGACCTTGTTTTCAGACGGGTCCCCCCAAGGGGCCCCCAGTGCTGGGCACAGCAGAGGACACAAGGACAGCCTAAGCAGAGAGTGAGTAGAGGTCCAGGCCAGCTCTGAAGGCTGGAAGGTCTTTTAGTCACTGTCATGTGGAGTGATGGGTCTCTGGGTCCCTGCTCCTTCCTGGCCCTGAGTGGACTTTGGTCCCTTTGTCAGCAACAACCTGACCATCTGGAGAAGAAAAAAAAAAAAAAAAACAAAAAAAAAACAGCAGAGACACGGGCTCGTCCGGGATTTGAACCCGGGACCTCTCGCACCCAAAGCGAGAATCATACCCCTAGACCAACGAGCCAAATTGGCCCTGCCCTCTCTTGTTAATTCTGTCCCCTGGCTTTCCCCTCCTTCGGCTGCGGTGGTGTCCCAGATGCCTACCGCAAGGAAAGAGGATTGGGTCACCGTCCAGAGAGCCGTGAGGTTCGACACTACGGTCCTAGAGGCTCAGGGGTCAATTCCTCCTCCCCCCCAAGAGCCTCTGTCACCAGGACCTCCCTCCCGCCTTGGACTGTGGCCAGCTCCAGGACCGCGTGGGGGGTTCCCGGGGGAACTCAAACCCGAGACTAGGGCCTTCCGCCTTGAACCCCCCAGCCCGGGCTGTGGGCCTCTGGCCAAAGCCGCGTCTTCTCTGTTTGCGGAAAGGGGAACTAGGGTCCGGGGCAGACCCAGACGCTCTTGTCCTCGGCCAAGCCCGCCCTCTTCTGGCCTCAACCCCCTAAGCCCCCGCGGGACTCTGGGTCTCACGAAGCTCCCCTTTGCCCCGGCGCCGGGCACCGTCCCGCGGACGCATCCCTGGGCTGGGCGGACGCGCGGGGCCTCGAGGCGCCGCGCTCATCTTCCCTTCTGGATGGGCGACGATTCTAGAAACCGACCGGAAAGGAAGAAGGTGGCCCGACCCGACCTTGCGGGGGGCCCCCTGGGCGCTGGGGGTCCCCCTCCAGTCCTGCGGCGGGTTCTCTGGGTCTCCCCGTCCACGCCGCGCCGCCAGCCCTAAAGCGAGTGCGGGACGCGGTGGAGGGGACGCGGCGTGGGGGCAGGGGGAGACGTTGAGAATTTGAAAGGGACCGATCGGGGATTTGGACCCCGAGCGCTCGCAGGCGCAGCGGACTCATCCTCCAGGGCCATCTTTTCCCACTTAACACCAGTGACCTTGACCTCCACGATCCCGTGCTCCCAGTCTGCAAAAGGGTCCCGAGGGACGGAGGGCGGGAGGGCTGGGGGAGCCTCGGTTCCCATCCCGGAGCTGGGAGGGAAGGAGGCGGGTTGGCACTGCTGAGGCCTGCGTGCTGCCTCCCGGGGCCGAGCGACCGTGGGGTTTCAGAGACTCGGTGCCTGCGTGGCACCGGCTTCCCAGCGCTGCCGGGCCCCCTGGGCCTCCTTCTGTTTGTCCTTTTGGGTCAGAGTGTCCCCGATCCCTGCCCGCGGCCTTGAATTTCGGGTTCCACCCCCCTTCCTCCCTTGCTGCTTTCAATTCTGCGGTTCTGGTCAGTTTCCGGCTGGAACAGAGGAATCGTGTGGGAGGCAGCACTGGTCACAGGGGCGGGGCTGCGGTGAGGGGGAGGCCGTCTTGCCCCAGCGCTGCCTCCCTTTTCCTTTGAAGGAGCCGGCAGGTGCCATGCCCGGCTAGCTCAGTCGGTAGAGCATGAGACTCTTAATCTCAGGGTCGTGGGTTCGAGCCCCACGTTGGGCGCGCGTTTTACAAGCCTGGGCGAAGAAAATGAATGCTTCCCCGCCCTTAAGAGTAAGCAGTTACCACAACTCAGGGTTTCAGGGTCTGACTCTCAGGGGGACCCAAAGACCACATCCTTGTGCTGGATTTGGAGCTGCGGGAAGACTGGACGGGAGAAGGGGACACCTTAGAGTTGCTCAGGTCTCTGCCTCTAGGTCTAGTCTCTTCTAACAGAGATTGTGGACTGAGTTGCTTTTGCATTTTGGGATTTAAATGTGTATCTAGTCCATGGAGACGAGGCAGGAGTAGCATAGCTCAGGGGAGTCATTCCTGCAGTTACGTGATCTCACACAGCACACTCTGAGCATGTTTCCTAACTCTTTTGAGGACACCAGGACTGCCCAGTTGTCTGGACCCCTGGGGTGGATGTGGTCCTCGCATCTGACGCCCTGGACTTTCCCAGAGTGGGTGCCGATGTGAATTCAAGATAAAGGAGTGAGGTCCCTCGCCTCCGGACCCCGGGCTTCTGAGTTCATGAGAGATCCACGGGCTACAGTTCTCTCCTCCCCCCCGATTCCCTTACAAGAGCCAGGAATTCAATCCTGTGAAAATTGCCTTGAGTTTCACTCATAGACCGAGGGGAGTCCTTCCCAGCTGGGACCAAGGATAAGCGCCTGGCTTTTCCAGGACACTGGGTGGTGGGGATGGGATGGAGAGACGGGGGAGGGGCTGGGGCTATGGAGGTGAGAGTGCCACACCAGCCCTCAGGCTCAGGGTCATAGAACAGAGTCCACAGGGCGGGGGGGTGGGGGGGGGGGGGGAAGGAGGAAACAGGAGTTTTTGCACCCAGGAGGGTCTGTCTGCTTATCCCTAGACTGGGAGAAGAAACCCTGAGCCCTTCCTTTAGCGCAAGTCTTGGAACTTCCTCCTCCACCCCAGGAGACCCAGTCCCAGGGTAGCTGGTGTCCAAGGTGGCCGCGCAGCTGGGATGTTCAGAGAAGGGAGAGGGGCTTCGCTCGGCAGAAGCTGGATCAGCGCGGACAGAACACCTCCGCTCTGCTCCACAGTCCCCGGCGAACTCAGGGGACAGAGCACCGAACTCTTGATCCACTGCCTTTGAAAGAAAGATCAGGGCTCTAGAAGCCAAGTTTGGCTCAGTCCTAACCTCCTCGCCGTTCGGGCGGTGGTCCTTGCCATGGCACCTGGGCTGTGGACAGCCGGGCGTGTCCATGTGTGCGAGTGTAGCTGATTACCGGCAGGTGGACCCAGAGGGGTCCCACAGGACCAGCCAGCCAAGAGGGTCCTGGGCCTCATGCAACAGAGAAATGAGGCGCGAGTGGAGAGGAAGTGGGCGCAGTTTGTTGAAGACGTACAGACGCGGACAACGTCTAGGAGGCCTGGAAAGGAAACAAGAGTCTCGTGTCTGCTTGGGGCCTGGGGTTTTTGCTGAGGGTGGCGGTTCGGTGCACGTGTCTTCCGAGGCATCCAGGAACAGAGAGGGGTTAGCTGTTCGCCATAAGTCCCTGCTCTGAGCCAGGGGTCTTGATGAGTCGGTGGTCTTGGAAAACGTTCAGGACGACTCCCGCCCCGTCACTCCTTAGATGTCATCCGTTTTGCTGGAAGACTCCAAAGGAACCATTAATCCCTTGACCTTTACCAGGAGGACATACATCATCTGTCCCCGTGAGGTGTGTGTGAGGCAGGGGTGTGGGACGTAGCGGGAACGGAAGCGGAAAAAGGAGCAACAAAAAAAGGCAGTTCTTCACGGGGTCCCTTTAGGTTCTCTGTCTCACACTACCCAGGCGGCATGCGCAGTCCCTCTAAAATACCCAACGGAGCCGTCCCCAGCCAAGGTATGACCTGTGCAGGTGGACCCTGGTGGCCAGGCTAGACCAGTTTGAGCTTCACTGCCTCCCACTATGCAGATGGACCCTGGCGACACTGGCACGCATATTTTCTGGGTACTCCTACACAAACTTACCCCCCCCCCCCCGCCTCTACTTTCGAGGACAAAACTCCCATTCTGAGTAGTCATCCGAACCCTAAACAAAAGAAACCCCCGCTCACCCCCACTTGGGGAGTCAACAGCTTTGGAAAGTATTCCCCACGATCTCCTTATTTGCTGCACATCAAGTTCCCTTTGTGTGACCGCCTGCCCCCAGCACAGTCTCTACCTGGAACTCACCAAGGAGGAAACTTGCGTGACCCTGTGTCACAGGAGCACATGGGGAATGGAACTCGGGGCTCACTTGTATCCTTGGCCTCTGAGACTTGCAGAGCTAGAGGTCAGTGCCGCCGCCCCCTCCCCGTCTCAAATTAGCCAGCCTGGGTATCTGGGCATGTCCTGGGAAGAAAGGACCATCATTTCCTTACCTGTTTTAAAAAGACTGGAGCGGTGAAATGAGGGCTGGGCTAGATTTATTCCAGGAATGCAGGGTTGGTTTTATGTTCAAGATCGATCGAAGGGGCGCCTGGGTGGCGCAGTCGGTTAAGCGTCCGACTTCAGCCAGGTCACGATCTCACGGTCCGTGAGTTCGAGCCCCGCGTCAGGCTCTGGGCTGATGGCTCGGAGCCTGGAGCCTGTTTCCGATTCTGTGTCTCCCTCTCTCTCTGCCCCTCCCCCGTTCATGCTATGTCTCTCTCTGTCCCAAAAATAAATTAAAAAACGTTGAAAAAAAAAATTAAAAAAAAAAAAAAAAAAGATCGATCGAAGTAGTTAATCATGTTGAGGGAATGCCCAAGAACAGTCACGTGGTCTTCAGAAATGTTGGTAAAAACGCCCGGATTCAATTCACGCCTGTATTAATCAGGGTTTCTGGTTTCTGTATTTTATGACGGTTTGACCTCTTGGGGGCCCTGCCAGCTGAGGCGAAACCCCTCCACCCAGGGCTAATTCCCAGAGAGAGGAAACAATTTGCCTGCCAACAGGCCTTTCGTAGGCAAACCAGCCACCGGTGCGTCCAAACTCCTACCCACCTCCTCACCTGACTCTGGCACCACCCCTGCCCTAAGTCACCAGGCGGCAGATACCAGACAACGAGGGACAGCCCCTGCGTCCCGCATCTCACTGAATTAGTCAAGCTAGCCGATCCGAAACTCTTCACCCTGCCTTGGTTTGCCTTTGCCACCGAAACGATTCGCCCCGAACTGCGGGAAGTTCCCAAAGGGGGCCGTCGCCCACCCCGCGGGGCTTAAGGATCAGCAGCCAGAAGCGGGGTCCGCTGCGGGCACTCCCTTTTCCCGCGCCCAGACTGGCTTCCCTGGCGCTGAGCGCATAAAATGGACCGGTCACCTCCTCCTTCGCCTCTTCCTCCTCCTCGACCCCGTCTTACTTGGTGCCGGTCCCCTTCCTCTTGTCTGCCCCCCAGCCAGCCTCCATAGCCCCCACCGCCGTGGCCGCCTGAAGCCTCGGGGTCCCCTGCAGAGCGAGTGCTCTGGCCGCACGGGCCCTCCGGCTCACCCGAGCCCCTCATCCTCCCCTCCCCCACAGTATGCTCCCCACTCCCCTGGGGACGGGAATCGGCCCCCTTCCGGGGGATCAGCCGAGCCGTCCTCCTGGGACGGCGCCGCCCAGCCAGCCTGGGATTGAGCCGGGGTCACGCGCGACGCGAACAGTTGTGTGCGAAGCTCAAGCAACCTCCCGTGCGTGCGAGGCTCGTTGGTCTAGGGGTATGATTCTCGCTTCGGGTGCGAGAGGTCCCGGGTTCAAATCCCGGACGAGCCCAGAGCGCGCGCCTCTGCTTTCTACCCTTTTACAAGGGGAATATGGAGCTCAGGAAGCGTGTTGCGCTCCGCTCAGGCCCTTCCCGGGGACCTGACGGGGCCTGGCCACTCGTGCTCTTGGGGGTTGTGGGGGAGAGCGGTGGGGCTTCGGGCTACAGGCTGGGGCGGGGAGGGGGGCGCGGTCGGCCAGTCCACTTGGTGGCCAGCCCAGCTGCTCTCCTCTCTGCCACCCCCGCGGGACACCTGTTTCCTCCAGCTGGCCCGCCTGAGATGCGCTGACTTGTCTCAAGGAAAGTAAGCGATCTTACCGAGTGTTGCAGTGACATTTTGGGTATATTAGGTTATGTAAAATATATTATCGCCATCAATTTTGCCTATTTCTTTTTACTTACTGTTGTGCGTTTTCGTGTGCCACTAGAACATTTTAAGTGGCAGGCGTGGCTCATATTTGTGGCCGGCAATAACGCACCACGCTGGGCCAGAGGCCTGACTCTCGTTGTGGGACGCAGAGGTCCTAGCTCCAAATGCGGATCGACCTCTCGATGGTAAAAAACGTTCCCCTCCGGTTTCGACACCGGAGCCGGGGGTGGCCCTCCCTCCCCGCCTGGGTTCTGGGCCCTGGACGAGACACTAGGCCATGCAGACGCTGTTTTCCCCATCTGTGAAATGGGAACAGTTCTGATTCACAACGATTTATTTAAACGACCGTCCTTTCCGCCCCTGGTTCGTGGCGCCCACTTTTTCACAAATCAAGAGTCTGAGTGTATGTGGTTCTAAGACTTCGCTGCTTCCTACCGCGGTCTGTTTACTCTCGTGCCCAAACCAGTTTAGCTTTTATGGGTAAGTCTTGATATCCAGGCGTGTGACTCTCTCAAATATGTTTTGGTGACCACTGGCCCTGATATGTCCCCTCACTTATTAAGGTCTTCTTTAACTTCTCACAGTAGCGTTTTATATTTTTCTGAGATACGTCTTGCCTATCTTTCATTAGAAGTTTTGCTGCGTATTTGATGTTGTTGAAACTATCGTAAATTGCATCCCTTTGGATAGAATGTGTGATTTTTTGCAGATATGTATGAAATACAACCAATTTTTACATATCAGTCTTGGATCCAGTAACATTGTGAAACTCGTGTCATTTCTAATTTACAGAATTTTCTGCATATCCAGGCACATCATCTGTGAATAATGGCAGTATCACTTAATTACTTCTGATCTTTATTTATACCTTTAAAAAAGTTTTTTTTAATGTTTATTTCCGAGGCAGAGAGAGACAGAGCATGAGTGGGGGAGGGGCAGAGAGACAGAGAGACACAGAATGCTAAGCTGTCAGCACAGAGCCCAATACGGTGGCTTGAACTCACAAACCCTGAGACCATGACCTGAGCCGAAGCCGGTCGCTGAACCGACTGAGCCACCCAGGCGCCCCAGATTTTATTTTTTTTAAGCACACCACACCCAACATGGAGTTTGAACTCATGACCCCGAGATCAAGAGTCCCATGCTCCATGGACTGAGCCAGCCAAGCACCCCTGGGGTCTTGCTTTTACAGTTAGGTAGGTGGAATCTGACTTGGCCTACAGTCAAGGGTTTTTCTTTACAGCTAGTATCATGGTACTTCATAGTCCCTCCAGGGATGAAAACCACAGCAAGCAGGGGTCCAGACACTCAGCGTTGGGGTCCACAGAAGGCAGGTGTCCTCAACACCCATAAACACAATTGGTCCCCTGGTTAGGCTTTGCTAAGGGCTAAGTTTTGGGTTTGAGTCTGACTCCGGGACTTTGCTTTCCCGGAGGGCTTGAGGTTCCTCCTGGACCTGGAGAACCACGGAAAGTTCCCAGTGTTGGCTAGCTTACTTGGCAAAGCACAGAGCCCTCTCCCAGTCTGGGTTGGGAGCTCCACTCTGGCCTTGGTCCTGGGCTCATTAGCCACAGCCCGTTCCATTTCCCCCAACTCAGAAAGGTCCCCCCGTCTCAGAAAGGGTTCTCAGTTCCAGGCAGGCGCACAAAGATCTGCAGTGTCAACGCTGGGCCCATTTATTGCCGGGAATGCTAGGGAATCACCGAGAAAATCAGCCAATGGCAGAAGCCACACACACCGCGCCCCCGCCCCCCAGCTCCTCTCCGGATTTATTTGACGTGAGGACCTAATTGACGGCCAGCAAGAGCGGTGCTCCCTATCTTCAGGGAGGATGCAAAATCCTGCCAGCTTTCGTGGCACTGCCGGGCCGGTGCGGTCCCCCTCGTGCACCCTCTCCCGGGTCAGATTTCTCAAAATGTAGGCTTTGTTCAGGATAAAATGAACCAAGGGCAGAGGCCCACGTGAACGTTTCTGGCCTCAGCCAGCTGTGAGGGTCTCGGCGGTGTGGAGGGGAAAGCAGAAGGCCCTCTCTAGCCCGGGGCACGCACAGGAGGGGGATCCAATCGATCACAGAAGCACCAAATGTAAGGTGTCAGCATCCGCAGTGGGGGGAGGGGGGCTGATCAACTTTAACGTCGGCTGATCAGCAGCATCGTCCCTGCAAATCTGACGTCCAAGGTGGGGCTCAGTTCTACAGTCTTGAAACTAAGGGTTTTACTGAGCCTAGCCAGGAAACTTCAGCAGCCTCCCCCCACCCCCAGCCCCAGCCCATCAGAGGACTTCGGGAGGTGCCAAAATGTCCGGGTTGAGTCAGGCCCTGAGTGGGGCGTGGCCCGTCCTGGGATCGACCCCTCCAGGCACAGAGCGCACTCTGTGCAGCCTTAAAGGTCTGGGTTTACGGACAGGTGTCTCTAGGACCTCCTATCCGGCACCTCCCCCACGCCCATCATCGCCGACAAGGGATAAGGAAATCGGCCACCCGAGGCTGGTGTGGACAGAGATGCTCGGAGCCTGGCCTGGAGCTGCCGGGGCGGGGGGGGGTCCGGTGAGGGGGGCGAACAGGGTTGGAGCACGTGCTGACATTCGGGCTGTGGACTCGGATCCACTTCATGGATGGGCTCTGTGGCTGGTTTGTGGCCACCTCGGTCCCCAGGCCCGAGGTGAAGAAAAGACAAAGGCTCTCCCACTCTCCCACTTGATTTAAATAAGTCATATTAACTGGACGATAAGTGTGAGTTCCAGCCCTGATTTCTCTCAGGATGACTCACTCCAGGCTTCTTTTGAAATATCAAAATATCAAATATCAAATATCATTTTCCTCTCTTGCTCCTTGCCACCGTCGGGGTCCTGCCCTGCAGTGGACATCTGCATCTTCAGGACTTGGGCATCCATGGCCCCACCCCACCCCATCGGTGAGATTTAGGGACACAGCTCCGCTAGGGGACACTAGAGCCTGGTCCTGGTCCAACAGGCAAGGCCGTTGGAGGAAGGAACCCCCCCCCCCCCCCACACACACCACCACCACCCGGGGCAGGTTGTCATGTTTCTCCAGGAAGAGAGCCCCCCCCCCCGGGGGTGGATCCCCCTCCTCCAGGAATTGTGGGGTTTGGGGGAAGGGAGACTAGGATTCTGCTCTTGGGATTGTTATTCCCGGACCCCGGAGGGTTCAGTATTTGAAGGTATGTGTGATCGTTCTCTTCTAGATGTTTCTGTCTTTTTTTGCATGTGGGTCCAGATTGGGACCATCTGCCAGGTATGGTCCATGGGACTTTCTCAGCTCTCCATTTAATCTGTTCCTTCCCCCCAAACCCCGCCAAATGCTAAGAAGAGCCACCCCACACACAGGTTCCAGGGATCAGGACCACCCTCACCCCCTTACCAGGAAAGCTAGAGGAATTTAACCAAAGGGCTAATGGGTGGTGGCCCAGAAAAAGTTCTGCCCTCAGCCCCACCCATCAGCACCCAAACCAGCTGAGCGCAGGTGTGCTTTCCGCTCTGTGAGACACCCCTCACTGGCCCCCCAGCTAGTTCCAGTCCCTTCTTTCCTCACCTTCACGGGTATTAAAGAAAACACCCGTGCCCCGACCTCGGGGTCCTAGGAGGTGCCGCTCCCAGGGGTGGCTGACAACAGTCTGGCCACAGAAACCACCCCAAGCACAGGAATGTCAAAAACACGACCACCCTACCCCGGGTGGGACTCGAACCCACAATCCCTGGCTTAGGAGGCCAGTGCCTTCTCCATTAGGCCACCGGGGCGTGCCCCTGGGGCGCAGGCTCCCTGGCCAGCACCGCCCCCTTCCTCGCGCGGGCACCTCCACGGGTCTCTGAACGCCGGGCTTCGGGCAGTATAGGCGCGAGAGACCCGTGGAGGTGCCCGCGCGCCGATGCTGCCGGAGGCCCCGCGTTCAGGGCGACGTCTGTCCCCTGCATGTTGCTGCGCGGCTTCTTAGTTTCCGGCCGCGAGCGGGCGGGGAGTCCTGGCACCACCCCCACCCCCGTGCCCCGTCCCGTCGGGTCCCGGTGCCGCCCCAGCTCCGCAGCCGCCCGAGTCCCCGCCGCGCCTCGCGGGGGCGAAGGTGGGGGCCGGGCGGCCGAGGGAAGCATCCCCGCGCGTGCGTCTCGGGAATGGACCGCAGAGGCCCGAGCCGAATCCCTCCTCCCCTTTGTGGTATCGGGGGACACTTGGGGGGACCATCCCTCGGGTCCCTTCCCCTGCGGCGAGGTGGGCGATCAGAGTCCCTAAGGGCCCGACCCGTCGTCTTCGTTCTTTGGTTTGAGGTACGGTGCTTGTTTGGGGGACGAGCGGCCCTGCGCCGGAGCCTTGGGCGTCCCCGAGTGTCCAGATTCTGCTGGTTCCGAGGGGTGGTGGGGGTGGGGGGTCGAGAGCAAGAAGCCGGGAAGGTGTCTCGCCTTTATAGTGCGAGCACAGATAGGACAGGTGGTGGCTGCGGTTTTCTCCTGCTGGGGAGAAGTGTCCCTCACTCCGCGTCGTGCAGAGGGACCCCGCTGGGAAGGACCCCGGGACCTGAGGACAAGGAACGAGGTGGGGCGAGAGCCGGGACCCTCCGCACTCGCACTCGGACCCGCGCAGGCCCCTGTCCTCCGACAACGCCCTCGGGACTCGGACCCAAGACCCTGCTGCCGGAGAGGCGGCCGCAGCTCCCCCGGATTCTGGGCGCCGGGCGTGCGGACTCCGCGAGCCCAGATCCCAAGCCTTGCCACCTGAGGTCGCAGGAGGTGGCTCGTTTCCTTCACCGCGGGGGCGTTAGCGAGCGAGTCGTTTCACGTTCAAAGATTGGGACCTCGTCCCCAGGCCTGGAGGGGCGGCTCCTCCGTTTCCCCCCCCCACCGCACCCCCAGAACCTCTGCAGCCAAGTCACCGGAGGCTTCAATACAAAGGACAGAGCACCCAGGGGAGGTTCCTGTCGCCCGGCTAGCTCAGTCGGTAGAGCATGAGACTCTTAATCTCAGGGTCGTGGGTTCGAGCCCCACGTTGGGCGGGTGTACCTTTTGGGCTTCAGCAGGCTTTTCAACAACTCCTAATCCCCACCCTGAGATCTTCCTGAGAAAACAAACCTCTGGTTGCTCATTCTATGACAAGAGAACGCGGTTCGTGGGTGTAACCTTTACCCTCAAGGGAGACATTCTGAGGCTCTTTATCTTTAGAGTTTTATTTTTTAGGGGCGGTGGTGGCTTAAGCCTAGAAAGGCAGAGCCAAGCCTACAGGGGCAGGTCCCTATAGGTGGGGTCTAGGTCCTTTCCCCTACGGACTGGGTCCCCCTGCGTCACTCACAGGCGTGAGTCGGCTTTGGGTCAGTCAGGATCAGTCCGTGGGGCCTTCTCCACCCCTCATCCCAGATGACTCTCACATCCTCCACCTTCTCCAGGGGTGGGTGATGAGGTTGTCAGACCGCAGGGTAGGCCCAGATGGGGGTAGTGGAGGGGGAAGCATCAGATCTGTGCACCTGGGAACCCAGAACAAGAGATGATCCGTCTCCAGAGAAGGGGAGTGGGCACGGGGTCAGGCAGGAAGGGGACACCGATCCCGGACGCCTCCACAGTGTGGGAACTAGGTGAAGGGGCCGAGGATCCTCCCTGGTCCCCCTGCTTACGGTTCTCCTTCCTTTCAGACTCAACTCTTCTCCCCACTCAGTCTGCTGTCCTTGAGGAGGATGAGCTGAGGCTCTTATCCCAGGGACATGGCCTGAAGTCCACCTTGGGTCCACCTTTTATAGCCCTGGACCTGTGGGTGTAAGTGAGGCCTTCACCTAGACATTGTGGGCTCCCAGCTTGAACAAATCTTACCATCTATCTGTTGTGAGGCCCAGACCAACCTGGAACCCATAAAAGAGAATAACCCAGATGATACGCCAAGATGTGGCCTCCTGGCACTTTCCAGACACATTCGATTCAGACCCCCAGGAGTGAGATGCCTCCCCTGCCCTCAGTAGCCCTTTGGGACACCCTGGCCCTGCAGGGATGGGCAGAGAAAGCCAGGAGCCCAGGTGATGGTGAAGACAGCAGAGGGAATAAGGAACGGACACGTTTAGAATTAAACCTGACCCCAGTGACAGGGGCCAATTTCTGGGGCTTTCTGCTCTCCCCACCCAATTGCAGGTGGCTCTACTCCCTCTGTGCCTGCCTTCCTTACTCCAGCCTGGCAGTGCTTCCCTGCAGGGACCCCTCCCAGTGTCTAGGAGACCCTGTTCACAGCCCTCCTGTCGCTGGGAAACTGTCACCAAGTTGGTACTCACTGTACCCCCAGCCTCAGCCTCAGGGGAACTCTGTGCTTTCTGGAGAGATCCTGGGGGGGGGGGGGTTTCCTTGGCTTGTGGGCTGGGGCCTTGAGCCTTCCCCTAGATGTGAAACGTGCAGAACACACATTCTGGGCAGTTCTTTTAAGGCTGCAGGAGAGCTACAGGACTAGGCTCCACTATTTTCCATCTGGGCCCCACAGATCTGGGCCCCCGAAACCCAGCGTCTCAAGGACCTCAGTTTATCCAGCTGTGAAGTGGGGATAATCCCAGCTCGTGACTCAAAGATTTGTTTGGGATATTAACTTACTTAACTTTTTTTTTGTTTTTGTTTTTGTTAAGTATTTAGAACACTGCCCTGAGACATTAACTCCTGTCCCAGCTTCAAGTTTGCTTGCCGGCCCCAGTCCTCCTTCCTCACTGAACCGGGCGACTCCCGGCTGGTGGAAGCCCAGGTTTTCTTTCTGAGGCCCCTCTTAGTTCTCTCTTTTCCGGCCTCTTCTGCTTTCCCATTTCACACTCCTCCTGACCCCTTTGGGCAGGAACCTGAACAGTCTCTTGTCCCAAATTGGCAGACCCTGGCTCTGCCCCACTCCCTGCGAAGGAGCTGGATCCCAAGGCCCGAACTCAGTGTCAGAGTTCAGCAAAGTATTTCAAGGGAATGAGGAATCGAGGGGTCAGGCCTGTTTTCCCGCCCCTGAGAAGGGGCCCCAATGATCAGTAGTTTGTGAGTTCCAGTGTCTGTTGCGTCTTTCCCCGCCCACTCCCGTCCGCGGCCAATGTAGAGCGCTCCAGCCCAGGAAGACAGGCGCCGCTGATTGGAGGCAGAGCATCGGTCCCGGTTTGCGACCAACTGCGGGTGAGCTGTGTCCCTCGCAGTCCACCCTGGGCACAGCTGCAGTTCTCTTTCCTTCGCTGGATGCAAGCCTGGGCCGGAGACGAGCCCTGCCCTGCGCGCTGCCGCGATCAGCTGCGTAGCTGGGAAGCGGTGGGTTGGGGAGAGGCCGCGCGGTTCGGTCTTCCTTCCGCTGGGGCCGCTCGTGGACCGTTGATGAGCCTAGAACTAACCCTCGGTCCGAAATCTGACAGAGGCTGCGAACCCGCGAACCCACAGGGCCGGCTTCACAGGTGCACGCGCTGACAACTGAGCTATCGGGGTGATTTCAGCGCTTCCGCGTGCGTCAGCGGCAGAAGAAGGAGGGAGAGACGTGTCGTGGTGGCTCGTTGGTCTAGGGGTATGATTCTCGCTTTGGGTGCGAGAGGTCCCGGGTTCAAATCCCGGACGAGCCCCCCCTCCGTTTTCCCGTCCGCGTTTTCAGCGGAGACGGCACCCACCAGGCGGAGGCTCCTGATGGCACAGCCCGCGTGGGACCTAGGGCACCGTGAGCCGTGAGACGCACATGGTCTGTATCTCCCGTGGCTGGGAATCCGCGGCACCGAGGTTAAAGGAGACCACTCCGGGAAGTAAGAGGAGGTTATCTAAAGTAAGGCAAAGTGCATCGTTGGTTCTTCTGGGAGTACAGATGATCCCCGCTGGAGTCTCAGGTGAGTCCTACCCTTAACTTGATTTTTTTTTTGGGGGGGGGAGGGAGGAGGGGAGAGAGGGAGCGACACCCTGGATTCCGTGGGCAGAATTTCATTCCCCCGGGCTTGCCCAGATGACAGCTCAAGGAAATGCGCGCCATGGATGGGGAGGGGTGGTGGTTAGGTGGTCAGACAGCACAAAGAGAACCCGCTAGCCCAGATCTGCCGGGTCCTCGGGGGGTGGGTCGCGCCTGGACACGGGGAGGGACACAGAGACAGCAGAGTGCTGGGAACCCGACCCCCGACCCCTGGACGCAGTCCTTTTGCCCCGAGGGCGGTGTCCTCATCCTCCCCACCACCTGAGGACCTGAAGACCCTCCTCCCGCCCCTGCTGAGCCGGGGAGGGCATCCCTGAGCCGCCCCGGTGCGGGGTCTGGTTGATGGTCTGATCCATCCCCCTCCAGGGGCCAGCCCTTCCGGGCCGAGGTCACCCTAGGGCAGGAAGGTCGCTGGCCGCCTGGTTTAGTCAGCTTCGTGGGTTGTAGGCTCCACGTCGGAAACTCGATGTCTTGGTTTGATCTTGCCAGGGGCGGGAGAGGGGAAAGCAGCCGGGAGGAGCTCCTGCAGAGTGACCACAGGGCGGCGCGGGGACGCACGGACCCCCTGCCCGGCTGGCCGCCCTTGCGCGCCAGGGGCGGAGCGCGAGCGGAATCGGCGGAGGCCACCTTGTTGCGGGCACGCAGGAACCGTCCCCCACTTTATGGGCGCAGGGAGTGTTAGGTTCCCTCCACGGCCGTGGATCCCAACCTCTAGCCCTTCTCCACGGATCTGAAACCGATTCATCTCCCCGTGCTGCTCCGCGGTTCCCGCCCTGGAAGCCCTATCGGTCACAAAGAGGAGATTGGACACGAGCTGCAGCAGGGCTCGTTGGTCTAGGGGTATGATTCTCGCTTAGGGTGCGAGAGGTCCCGGGTTCAAATCCCGGACGAGCCCTTCTTTTTGTCTCCCCGTGGATCGGAGAGCTGGCCCGAGACCCCCACCCCCAATCCCGCGCCAGGCTCCACCGGGGGAGGGAAGCTTAAAAAGGCCTCAAGCTGGCTCAGTGCCGCCCACCGCTGCCTTTAAAATTTAATTGGGGCCCAGTCGCCAAAGCGTTGATAGAGCCATGTCTCTAAATGCTGCTTTGTCGGTCGGAATTGGAGGCACCGGGGTGGGAGAAAGATGTCCTTCCTTCCTGTGCACCAGGACGCCTTTGGCGCGGCCAGGCGGGGCCCCAGCGCGGTCCCGGGCTCAGGAGTGCGGGAGCTTGAGGACTGGCCATGGACTTCTGGTATTTGCAGCGTGGCCGGAGGGACCCCCAGACGCCGAGCCCTTCCCCCCACACGTGGGCGTGGCCTCCTGGGGCTCTCCCCGCAGCCCCTGCCCGCCCTGGTCCCTGCCTTGGTCCCTGCCCCAGCCGGGTCCCCTCCCCACTTTTCTGCAGCTCCGGCTGTGTGTGGATGGGGGTCGCCTTCGCCGCGTGAGAAACGGACCGGGTCCTGCCAACACGACGAAGCTTGAAAACCTAAGCATTTGAAGAATAGTGGGCGTATTGGTCTGAGACCGTGAACTCACTCGTTGCCCCATCAGCTAAAAGGTCAAACAGATGTTAACACTTTAAAACTGTATTAGAGAATAATATGTTGCACGTGTGACTAAGCCCGACCGACCACGTTCAAGAGCTCTGCAAGGGTGGACGCTGTTCTGCAGAACCTTGAGGCGGGGATGCTTCAGGTGCCAAATTCCTATAAAACACTCCCTCAGCGGGGAAGGCACCTTTCCTCCCAGTACCGGACCCGAAAGGAAAGTGGGACTCAGGGGACAGGGATGAACTCCTCCAGCCTTTCCCTGCCCGTCGTCGGGCTCCGGGGCCCAGGGAAAGCACTTCTGTGGAGTTGCAAGTTCCCAGCAGATGCCTTCAGCATGTGTGGAAACAAGAGTGCCATGGTGTGCCAGGACCTTCTGCCTCTTAGAGGATCTGAAGGAGGTTACACCGGAGAGAAGGAAGCAAAAGAACGTGGTGGTGGAGAGGCCCGTGGTGTTGGACAACTGTTAGTGGCACGGTCTTCCTTTGTGTTGAGGATGGTGAGTTTGAGAGCTCACTATGAACCAAGGATCATGAACAATCCAATTCTGTGTACTTGAGGACCGATTGGGGGAAAAAAACACAAAACCCTCAAGTAGAAGATTTAATTTAAAGTGACCCATGAATGGTACGTCCTTGAGCCCCTGGCTGAAATCAACAGCAATTTTCTGTGCAGACACGCTTTTATTCTAGGTCTCACAGAATTCCATACATCAAGAAATTTAGAAGGGAAATGGGCAACTCACAAAACAAACAAGAACAACAAGGAAATAAGGCACCATGAGCAACAACCAGTGAACAACAAGCAATGGAAATAAAATTGCCAAGATTTCAGATGCTAAGATTGGAAGACACAGATCATAATACAACTAATCTTACTATGCATAAACTAATGGAAGACTAATTAAAATATCTTTGAGAACAGAAGCTATGTAAAATGCTCTAGAAGATTGAAAAAGATGTAAATTCTTCTAAAAATAAAAATACACAAAAAGTGAAACAAAATTCAATAGATGTATCTAACAGCTTAAAAAGGTGCAGAAATAGTAAATGAAAAATAGGTCGAAATATATACCACAAAACCCAAAAAAATCCCAATATGATTACAGATTAAGCAACACACCTTAGAAGTTCCATGATTAAAGAACAAATTACAAAGAAAGTTCAAAGAAATACATACTTTGAAATAAATGATGGTGAAAATACTGTATACCAAAACCTGTAAGACCTAGCTAAAGCAGTAGTTGATAGTCTTAGATGCATATAATAGAAAAGAAAGGTTGAGTACTAATGTCAAGAAGTTAGAAAAAGAACAGCAAAAATAAACCCAAAGAAGTTAGAACAAGGGAAAAAATAATAAGATAGGAAATCAGTGAACTAGAAAACAAGCATACTATAGAGATTAATGACAAATCCTGAAGCAGATCTTGAAAAAAAAACAGTTATTGATAAAACTTTGCAAAAACTGATTACAAAATAAAGGAAGAAGACATACAACCCATATCAGGGATAAGAATGACTTCACAGTCATTACATAACTTAAAAGCATATGCTAAACAGCTTTGTGAAAATTTAGAAAAATACATAATCCTTTGAATTAAAAAGCATGCCTTGTGCCTGAGTGGCTCAGTCAATTAAAGCATCTGACTCTTGATTCAGCTGAGGTCTTGATCTCAGGATTGTGAGTTCAAGCCCCGTGTTGGGCTCTGTGCTGGGCAGAAAGCCTTCTTAAAAAACAAACAAACAACAACAACAACAAACATGCCTTAATGGGATCAAAATGGAATAAAAATGTAAATGGCCTTTAAATTAATAAATAAAATGAATCAATGGTCAAAAATTATCCTCCAAAGAAAATTATTGACTCAGATGGCTTCAGTGGGGGCATGCTACCAAACATTCAAGAAACTAAATTTTAATCTCACACAAAATCTTTCACAGAATAGAAGACGGAATCCCACAACACATTTTACGAGGCCAGCACAACTCTGATATGAAAACTAAACAGCACGAGAAAGAATTTTAAAAGCACATAATCTATAATCTCATGGAAATGGATGTAAATTCTGAAACAAAATACTAGCAAGCCAAATCTTATGACATATAAGAAGGATAATATTCCATGGCCAAGTTGAGTTTATCCTAGGGAATGCGAAGTTTATTTGACATTAGACAAATCTGATGTATGCAACAAATTCAAGGAAAAGTATTCAATATAATCTAACTTCCATTTATGACTTTTAAAATTCTTAGGAGGGGCGGCTCAGTGGGTTAGGTGTATCACTCTTGATTTTGGCTCAGGTCAAGATCTCCTGGTTGGTGCGTTTAAATGTTGCTTGGGGCTCTACCCTGACAGTGCAGAGCCTGCTTGGGATTCTCTCTCCCCCTCTTTCTACCCTCTCCTGCTCATCCCCCCCCCCAAATAAATAAATATTTAAACAAATTCTTAGCAAACTAGCAAGAGGAGATAACACCCATAATCACCAAAATTATCTACAAAATACTACGGCAAACTTCATACTTGATAGTGAATCCCTGGCAATATTGTCTTTGAGATTGGACATACAAGGATGCTGCCACTCTTTCTATTGAACATTTTGTTGGAGAAACTGGGCCACTCATACACTGCTGATGGGGAAGGAAAACGGCCCGGCCACACTAGGAAACAATGTGGCAGTGTCTTTAAAAGGGAAACAGATAACTACCATATGACCTCGATTGCACCTTTGGGTATTTTTTGGGTGTTACATGTTTGTAACAGCCCCCCCCCCCAAAAAAAAACACCAAAAAAAAAAAAAAAAAACACACCACCCCAAAAAACCCTGGAAATAATCCAGATGTCTGTCAAGGGGTCAGTGTTTAAACTAACTGTGGTACATCCTGGCTTAGGCTTTCTCTCCGCCGCTGGCTCCGGCCCCTTCACCCAGCTGCGGGGGCTACTCCTCCTGCGCCTGACGCCAGGTCGGCCTCGGCGGGCACAGGGCCCAGGCGGGTTCCCCAGCTAGAGGCCCCGAGGACGGGAGGGAAGTCCTGGGCTGGCAGCACCCTTGCTGCAGTGGGGAATTTGTGTGGGGCCCGGGGGTTTGGCTACTGAACCGTCCCTGGTGCTCAGGTCCAATTCATTGCTTTACCTGGTTCCCATGAACTTCAGATCACTTTAGCATCTAGAGTCGCGACCAATGGGCGCCCGGCTAGCTCAGTCGGTAGAGCATGAGACTCTTAATCTCAGGGTCGTGGGTTCGAGCCCCACGTTGGGCGGGTTGTTTTCTTGGTTTGGGCCATAAAACTCTGCAGGAGGAGTTTAGGAAGTCGTACGGACACCGGGGGCTGCGCCTCCCCGCAACGTGTCCCACTGACCTAGAATCGAAAGACACGCAAAGCTGCCCCTCCTACCGGGAGCCCCGCGCTGGCTTTTGCCCCAAGGTGTCGCCAGGGTGCTCCTGGCCACGAGGAATGTCTGCAAAGTGACTTCAGGGAGGCGCCGGGACGCACGGACCGTCTACGTGGCCTTGGGCTCCTTACTGCGTCAGAGCTGAGGCGGATTGGGGGGGCGTGAGGGGCCCGCCCACCCGCTTCTGAACTCAGCCCTTCCCCGCGGGTGTGAAATCCGAAGCTCCTTCTCGCGTCACTTCCCTGGTCCCGCCTGTCCCAACCCCCGGGTCCCCACGAAGTCATAAACAGAGCCGGAGGCACGCGTCCCTGTGGCTCGTTGGTCTAGGGGTATGATTCTCGCTTAGGGTGCGAGAGGTCCCGGGTTCAAATCCCGGACGAGCCCTGTTTTTTTTTTGTTTTTTTTTTGTTTTTTTGTGCAAAACCCTCTCAGAGATTGAGGAATTGTCCCGGGACCTCAGCCACTGGGCGTGGAAACAGGACACTGCAAGAGAGAATTAAAAGAGAATCTTTGAAAGCCTACGGTCGACCCCGGGTGCTTTTTAAAAGTTTTTAGATTGGAATCCTGGGGCTCCAGACGTGCAGGCCTCCCCGGGGAGGGCGCTCCTCCCGCGGCTGAGTCAGGTTTAGTGCAAGGCCAGTAGTTGGGGGAGGGGAATCCGTGAGAGGCAACGCTCCCCACAGTCACAACTTTGAGGTTCAAGTCCAGCAATGCCCGGGTGGCATTCAGAGGCCCGCTGCTGAGCATCCAGGATTTCATACGCCGGCACGACTGCGGGGGCAGAGTGGGGTGCGCACTTGGGGAGGCGCTCGGGCCCTTCTCCCTTCTCCTTTCTTCCCCCCCCCCCCCCCCCCATTTCCTTGTCCCCCCCCCCCCCCCGCCTTGGTCCCAGAGCCCGCCAGGGGACTGAGTGCAGTCACGACTAGGGTCCTGTGCTACTCTCTGAACGTCAGGCTGTGAGGTCCAGGCGATTGGAGACCCAGGTGGGGTTTGACTTTGACCCCTAAGGAGTTCCAATCCCTGAGAGCTGCTTTCCACCACGGGTGAAGGGTCCCGCTTTCTGGGCAACTGTGGGCAAATCTCAGGCCAAATCTCTTTCTTCCAGAGCCCATGCAAGCCCCCGCGGCTGTCCGTCGAATCAGATTTCCTGGGGGGAGTCATCCCTGTCCCAAAGTTTTTTTGTTGGTTTGTTTTTAACCTTTATTTATTGTTTCTAAAAAATTGTTAGTAGTTTTGAGGAAATTGCTACAAAGAAAACCACCAGGAGAGACTTACAGTTTCCAGTAACACAAATGGGCGGGGTTGGGGGGGGGGGAACCAACCCACTGGCTAAAAACAACGGGAAATGATGGATATTCAAAACAAACACACATAAAAGCGATGAAGAGCTTTCGAGAGAGTTAAAAAAAAAATTCCTGGCCGCATTTACACGGATGTGGAAAACCACGGGGGTGCGTGGATCCCCAAACCTGCGGGACGCACCGAGCGCACTTGCCAATTCTCCGCAAACAGGCAAGGCGAAGGCAGAGAGCAGAACTTGCTCCTGAGTTCCGCCTTGAACCTGTGGCCCCGCGAGAGGAGGATGCATGGATGACCCCTGTCCCGCCCCCACGGGCCGCCAGCTGCGGCTGGACAGCGCGTTTCAGGGGGCCTCCGCCTCCTCCCGCTAAAATGCAGATGATTTTAGATAAAAGGCGAGCGAGTGCGGAGACCTCTCTCACCGGAAGGGCGAGGTCCCCCTTTCTCCCGAATTTTGTTGCACAAATGATAAAGGATAAATTTGGAGGTATGGCGAGGGAGGCTCCGAGGTCCCGGAGATCTTAGGGCGATGGGGAGAGAGAATCATGAGCGGCTCCAGATTCTGCTGATTTTTTTTTTTTTTAATCGTTGGCTATATTACAAGCCTCAGTGAATAACTGGGGGGAGTGTTGCGAGGAAAATTGCAGGGTGTGTGTGCACGATACCCGGACCTTCGGCTCCAGGCAGCCCTAAGCGGAGGGGTTTGGTCTGGCGCTCGGTGCCAGTTCTCGCGCGCGAGCCTGGAAAGGTGAGGCCCAGGGTAGAATCTTCCGGGTTGTCTCCATCCCCTGGATGTCAGCCAAGCCCGGAGTTGTGGCGCCCAGCGCGGGACCGCGGCGCAGGAGGCTCTGACTTCGGCCCGCGGGGGAGCCTCGGAGAGCCCGGAGGGTCGCCTCCTCCCTGCACGCTGTAACGGCCCCGCACCGTCTACCTCCCAGCCCTGCGCTCTGCGGGGTCATTGGTCACGCTGGGCCCGGAGAGGACCGAACACTTGTCAACGACACAGCCCGGTGGCCAGGCCCAACGCTCCACCGTCTGACCCAGCCGGAGCCCCCTGCTGCACTCTGAATCCATTCATCCGAAGGAGAATCCAGTGCGTTTTTGAGCGTGGGACCCCTTCTGGAGCAAACAGAAGAGCCAGACTCCGCGAGGCCTGTGGAGGAGCTGCAGGAACGCAGGCAGAGGGCGCTGCGGGTGGCGACTGCGCCCCCTTGCGCGGGACCTCCGCGGGGAGGGGGCGCTTGTTTCCAGGAGGGTGGCTCTTCCCGGAGGCTGGAATACACACTACGGACTCGGCCTGGTTTTGAGTAAAAACCCAAAGCAATCTCTGGATCACTTTCTAGCCACTAAGCAAGCATCTTGGCGGTTGCCCCAGTGGCCTAATGGATAAGGCCCTGGCCTCCTAAGCCAGGGATTGTGGGTTCGAGTCCCACCTGGGGTAGTCGGGTGGGTCTAACCTTTACATGTTAGAGGGACGTTTTAGGTTCTAGGAACCGTATCCCGAACGAGGTGAGGGGGAATCGGGCAGTCACCTCATGCTTCCAATGTTCAAACTTACAGGAGCCCAAGTCCAGGGGCCTGAAAGATTCCAGTATGAGAGAGATGGGATCCTATTTCCCTAAAATGGCAACTCCCAACCCTCAGCCCTTTTTGCAGGACTGCCCAAGAAAGAAACGGTGTACAAAGCTGTGAACACGCAGAAACACACAGGGGAGGGGAGAGAAAAGAGACTCTAGCAAAATGCAGAGTATGGAACTCGACAGGTACACAGAAAATGTGGAGAACAGACGTTGCACCTGTGATATAAATGTCAGAATTGAATGGGCGCTTGGCAAGAATTGAGGTGATGCCGGCCAGCAATGACATTGTCTTGATCTGGGTTAAGATTATGGGTGATTTTCTGCTTGGGCTTCTGTTGTTTCAATATAATTACTTCTGTGACTCTTTATAGTTCCTCCAGGGCCTCACTGTTAGAATCTCAGTGTCAGCCCAGGATTTGGTGTCTAGCAAACGATGTCTTTGATTGACATGTGACTCAGCATACTGGTGACTGAAAGGTCCCGTGTCCCCGGAAATACCACGCCAGGCTTTTGAGCTTGCTAAGGTGCCCCATCCGGAATTGAATCTCAGACTACCCACCTCTAGTGCTTTTTTTCCCCCCTCATTTTCCTTTTCCTCTTTTTTTTTTTTAATTTTATTTTAGAGGGAGAGAGAGTGTGCCGGTGGGGCAGAGAGAGAGAGAGAGAGAGAGAGAGAGAATCTTAAGCAGGCTCCATGCTCAGCGTGGTGCCCTACAAGGGGCTCAATCCCACTATCCTGGGATCAATGACCCCAGCGGAAATCCGGAGTTGGGAACTCAAAGACTGAGCCACCCAGGCACCACCCCCTTATCCCCCTTTAAATAATGAAAGTGAGCAGGGCTAGTATCCTAACGGGGGAGAGAGAATCAATGGCCCCTGAGAAGATGACTAGTGTGTTTTGTGTTCAGGTTAAATGTGGGTGTGCTCTTTTAAGCTGCAGACCTGGAGCCTGGTGAGGAAGAAAACAAAAATGAAAAGCAGCAACTTCCTCTGATCTGGAATCCGACTCCCTTTTTTCTTCTGTCTTAAAAATTAATTTTGGGGGCTCCTGGGTGGCTCAGTCAGTTAAGCTACCAACTCTTGATCTCAGCTCAGGTCTCGATCTCAGGGTCATGAGTTCAAGCCCTGCATTGGGCTCCACACCAGGTGTGCAGCCTACTTAAACAACAACAACAACAAAACATTTTGCTAACTGCGGTATTACCAGTAGGGGCTTATAGTAGGTGCTCAATAAACACTTGAGTGGGGCGCCTGGGTGGCTCAGTCGGTTAAGGGTCCGACTTCGGCTCAGGTCATGATCTCATGGTCTGTGAGTTCGAGCCCCGCGTCGGGCTCTGTGCTGAGTGCTCGGAGCCTGGAGCCTGTTTTGGATTCTGTGTCTCCCTCTCTCTCTGACCCTCCCCCGTTCATGCTCTGTCTCTCTCTGTCTCAAAAATAAATAAACGTTTAAAAAAAAATAAACACTTGAGAGAATGAAGACTCTCTTAGGCGAGTGGCTTTGGGTATGTTCGGGCCCCTTTGGGACCTACAGCTTATGGGAGACACAAGCTCTCAGCGTGGAGACGTATTCCTGCTGGGTGGGTTTTGTTGTTGAGCCCCTGCCTCAGGATCCTGGGCCTTGGAGTCCCTGAGCCACCTGCTGACCAGGAGACCTGGGTCGAATCCTGCTGGGCCGTGTGCACGTCCACGTCCCTAGACTTGCACACTAGGCAGCAGAGGAGGGCGAGAAAGCCGACTTGCCTCAAATACATGCCCAGTAGATGTCCTCGAATGAAACTTCTTAAGTTGGCAAGACTCAGATCTTTTGATGTGCCTAGTCCTATATCATTTAAATTAGATTTTTATATTCTCAACCTTAGCATTTTTGACAGCGTGAGCCAGATCATTCTCTGTGGTAGGGGGCTCTCCTGTACAGTGTGGAATGTTTAACAGCATTGTTGCACTTTATTTTCTAGATGCCGGTAGCACCCCCATAGTTATGACGACTAAAGATACCCCCATATGTCCAGTGTCTTATGGTTGTGAGCCACTTGTCTAGAGAATCAAGCCCATAAACGTTGGTGCAAACAGTTCTCATTTGAGATCAGACAGGAGGGCTAGTTTGGCACAGGGCCAGGTACAGGGCTGGCCGGAAATCAGCCTGCTGTGGCCAACCTAGAAGGCAGCTTGGTCAGGAAATGGGCTATGTACAGGAAGCTAAACAAATAAGTTAATGTATTGAGGTTAATGGGAACCAGATTTCTCAGTGATGGAAATGGGAAAAGAGAAGCCTTCCATTAATCCTATGGTGTTGTATTGGAATCGGAGGTATTAGTGATTTTATCTGAGAGCTTGGTAAAGGTTGCGTCACTGGGAAAGATGGTCGTGGTAGTGAGTTTGTAAAAACAATTTTTTAAGTTTATTTTGAGAGCGAGAGAGAGCACGTGCACAAGTGGACGAGGGGCAGAAAGAGAGAGAGAGAGAGTCCCAAGCAGGCTCCACGCTGTCAGAGCAGAGTCTGACATGGGGCTGGACCTCATGAACTGTGAGATCATGACCTGAGCTGAAATCCAGAGTCGGAGGCTCAAGTGACTGAGCCACCCAAATGCCTCTATGACATATTGCTTTCAACATTCCTTCATAATCATTGTATCAATCACTTATTTCACTGGGAATTAAAGAATGAAGGTTTCTTAGTTCTATCATTTTTCTATATTTCTTTTTTTATTTTTATGTGAATGTAAAATTAGACAACATAAGATAGATCATTTTTTTTTACATGGAATGTTTCATTTCATTTCATTTCATTTTTTTTTTTTTTTACATCCAAGTTAGTTAGCATATAGTGCAACAGTGATTTCAGGAGTAGATTCCTTAGTGCCCCTTACCCATTTAGCCCATCACCCCTCCACAACCCCTCCAGTAACCCTCTGTTTGTTCTCCATATTTATGAGTCTCTTCTGTTTTGTCCTCCTCCCTGTTTTTTATATTATTTTTGCTTCTCTTCCCTTGTGTTCATCTGTATCTTAAAGTCCTCATGTGAGTGAAGTCATATGATATTTGTCTTTCTCTGACTAATTTCGCTTAGCATACTACCCTCCATTTCCATCCACGTAGTTGCAAATGGCAAGGTTTCATTCTTTTTGATTGCCGAGTAATACTCCATTGTGTATATGTAACCCATCTTCTTTATCCATTCATCCATCGATGGGCATTGGGCTCTTTCCATACTTTGGCTGTTGTTGATAGTGCTGCTGTAAACATTGGGGTGCATGTGTCCCTTTGAAACATGCACCCTTGGATAAATACCTAGTAGTGCAATTGCTGGGTTGAAGGTTAGTTCTATTTTTAAGTTTTTGAGGAACCTTCATACTGTTCTCGGAGTGGCTGCTCCAGTTTGCATTCCCACCAGAAGCGCAAAAGAGATCCTCTTTCTCCGCATCCTCACCAACATCTGTTGTCGCCTGAATTGTTATTGTGAACCATTCTGACAGGTGTGAGGTGGTATCTCATGGTGGTTTTGATTTGTATTTCCCTGATGATGAGCGATGTTGAGCATTTTTTCATGTGTCGGTTGGCCAGCTGGATGTCTTCTTTGGAGAAGTGTCTATTCATGTCTTTTGCCCATTTCTTCACTGGATTGTTTGTTTTTTGGGTGTTGAGTTTGAGAAGTTCTTTATAGATTTTTGGATACTAACCCTTTATCTGATACGTCGTTTGCAAATATCTTCTCCCATTCTGTTGGTTGCCTTTGAGTTTTTCTGATTGTTTCCTTTGCTGTGCAGAAGCTTTTTATCTTGATGAGGTCCCAGTAGTTCATTTTTGCTTTTGTTTCCCTTGCCTCCGGAGACGTGTTGAGTAAGAAGTTGCTGCGGCCAAGATCAAAGAGGTTTTTGCTTGCTTTCTCCTTCAGGATTTTGATGGCTTCCTGTCTTACATTTAGGTCTTTCATCCATTTTGAGTTTATTTTTGTGTCTGGTGTAAGAAAGTGGTCCAGGTTCATTCTTCTGCATGTCGCTGTCCAGTTTTCCCAGCACCACTTGCTGCAAAGACTGTCTTTATTCCGTTGGATACTCTTTCCTGCTTTGTCAAAGATTAGTTGGCCATATGTTTGTGGGTTCATTTTTCTATATTTCTTAATTGGCATTGTTCTGTAAAGAAGAGCTTTCCCCCCAAAATGAACCCAAGATGAACTTCAGATCATTTTTAAAAGACAGAGTACATGCTAAATTCTTTCTCTTTAATTATTGATTTTCACCTCCAGTTAGAACACATTACCTTATATTTTTCTCTTTTTTATACTATTATTACTGATTCTAGATTTTAATATTTTAAAGTGTTGTAATTACTTATAGTTATTATTTATTTATTTGACGCCCAAATTGTTTCAAATTTGGCCAGTGGGGGGGAGCCTTTTCAATATCACATCTTTATTCCTTTTTAAAGATCTCTATTTATTCACATATCTTTACTTTGAAAAATTTCAAGCCTAAAGAAAAAGAAAAATGTGTGGATATAGTGGTTCATTTGAATGTCATTTGCAGTTTAGAAATGTTCTCATTGAACTTTGAGTATTTGCTTATTTACTTACATACATATAATGTGCTATACCCACCTTATCTTATTCCTGCCCAGACTTGCAATCAGCCCTTTCTCTATGGAATCCTAATTCTTTTTAATAGGAAATGGTGTTTAGAAGCCAAGATCTAGGTGCTAGGAGTGCTCACTGATACTGGGTTATCATTAATTGCAGATTTTGTTTTTTGTTTAGTTCACCTTTTAGAACAGCTTACTAATTTATCTTTTTGTCTTACGTGTTCCTTCTCCAATCCTTTGTACAACTCAGCTGTTGGAGCAAAGAGTGGATCTTAGTAACTAGATTTTTTGTTCAAGGACATTCCTTCCCATTCCCATTCTTTGTATCTGTTTGGGAAACTCCTCCCTGCCTACATTTAGTCATGATGATAATGTACATCACTGGATTCCCACATGGAATGCATTGGGCTTGAGACCCAAGACTACCAAAACATCCTACTCTCCCATCCAGAATGATTGGTTCGGATTTGGGCATATGACCCAAGAAGAAATTATCATGGTCTCACCTGAAGTTAATAAATAAACACTGGTAGGGGCACCTGACTGGCTTAGTCGATAAAGCAGGCAACTCTTGATCTTGGGTCCTTGAGTTTGAGTCCTATTTTGGGGGTAGAGTTTACTAAACAAAATCACATGTTTGCTTTGGCAGCACATATACTAAAATTGGAACGATACAGAGATTAGCATGGCCCTTGCGCAAGGGTGACACGCAAATTCGTGAAGCTTCCATATTTAAAAAAAATTGCGAAGCCTCATTCCAAACCTCTGAACCACTCCACGGTGCCTACACTGGAAAGGGAATAAATCTTTAAAAATAATTTTAGGGGTGCTTGGGTGGCCCAGTCAGTTGAGCACCGACTTTGACTCAGGTCATGATCTTGTGACTTCAAGACCCGTATCAGGCTTGCTGCTGTCAATACAGAGCCTGCTTTGGATCCTCTGTCCCCCTCTCTCTCTGCTCCCATGCTCTCTCTCAAAAATAAATAAAACATTGGGGCGCCTGGGTGGCGCAGTCGGTTAAGCGTCCGACTTCAGCCAGGTCACGATCTCGCGGTCCGTGAGTTCGAGCCCCGCGTCAGGCTCTGGGCTGATGGCTCGGAGCCTGGAGCCTGTTTCTGATTCTGTGTCTCCCTCTCTCTCTGCCCCTCCCCCGTTCATGCTCTGTCTCTCTCTGTCCCAAAAATAAATAAAAAATGTTGAAAAAAAAAATTAAAAAAAAATAAATAAAACATTAAAAATAATTAAAAATTTTTTTGACATGCATTTATTATTGAGAGACAGACACAGAGCGTGAGCAGGTGAGGAGCAGAGACAGGGGGAGACACAGAATCCGAAGTAGGCTCCAGGCTCTGAGCTGTCAGCACAGAGCCCGATGCGGGGCTCGAACTCACAAACTGCGAGATCATGACCTGAGCCGAAGTTGGTCGCCCAACCAACTGAGCCACCCAGGTGCCCCAAAAAATAATTTTAAAAGGGGGCACCTGGGTGCCTCAGTTGGTTAAGTGTCTGACTCTTGATTTTGGCTCAGATCATGATCTCATGGCTCATGGGTTCGAGCCCCACACCAGGCTCTGGTGCTGGTGGTGCAGAGCCTGCTTGGGATTCTCTCTCTCCCTCTCTCTCAAGAATAAATAAGTAAACTTAAAAATTTTTTAAAGAATTAAAAAAAAAAAAACATGGGTAGAGAGAAGTTCTATGTGCCCAGCGATTGCTAGTTTAGGAGGATGTGAGTTTGGAGGTACTGGTGGCCATCTTATCTGCCACATGGAGAGACACAGTCTGTAGAACGAAGTCAAACAGAAGCTAACAGAATAGAGAGATAAGAAATACATGTCCTGATGTCATTAGTTGGGTCCCTGAATCTAGCCCTGCCTGAAACCTGCAAGAAATTTGGACTTTGCAATTACATCAGCCAATAGATTCCACTTCTTAAACTGGTAGGAGTTGGTTTTCTGTCGCTTGCAAACAGTGTCTTTAGTAATCCAGTGACTACTTTCCCCTCCTCCACAGATTTTTGATAATTCACATGGTGAGGTGGTTTTAGGCCAATTTTTGGAGATAGAATGTACAGAACTTGATATCTGATAACATGTATCTTATGGAGACCTGGGGATTCCTATGGCCCTGAAGTTCTTACCTTGAGTTACTCGGGACAGGTGAATGATATTTATTAAGACATCATAATCAGCATGAAGAATACATTCTTTATAAATAACCTAAGTGTAAGATCAGTTAGAGTAACACTGGTCTCCAGAAGACTTTTTTTAGTGATTCAACTGGCACTTCTGATTGAGGTGGATGGTTTTTAAGAGTAACTCTTTAATATTATCAGCTTAGGAAAGTAAATTTTTCAGTGCATAAGACCAAAAGCTTTATGGGCGCCTTAAAGCCAGATCTTGCCTTCAGTGCTATGTAGTGATACTTACTGGACTCAGAAATTCTATGTTCCTCATTGACACCCATGTTATACTAATTTATAAATGGACTCAATAATGGTTCATAGTCTACCTCAAATTAAATATATAATAAAAATATAGAATATAGGAGGATAAAAAACTTGTCAGCTGACCCTGTATAAAAATGACTACTGCTATCTGAAGAGAAACACAAGACACTGTTTACAAATGATATTTATCCAGAACGCAGATGACTGAGCAGAGGACGATAGATGTAAATATCACTTAACATCTTTAGCTTCTACGTCCTGGACATGGTTCGAGCCCAGTGCATCGATGAGGTTAAGGGTCATGAGGTGTTTAACTCAAATTACTTCATTTTCACAACTGTACAAGGTGAATATTATTTTGTGATTCTGTGAAGGTTGATAGATTTCTCAAGATTACACAACCGGTAATGGCAGATCTGGGAATTAAGGACACAGCTGTGTGAATTCAAAGTTTATTCTCTTAATATGTAGCATCATGTATATTTCCTAACAAGGACACTACCCCAGTGGGAGTGGAGTATAAAATATAGGACTGTAAGTTTTCTCTAGTAGAAAAGTTCTTGGTGATGATTTCCCCCAAGATTGTTGCCAAGCCCTAAAGCAGTAATTGCGTAACTCCGACAATAGGTCTTTATTACCAGTGTTGGACCTAAAAGAGCCCGAGGAGGAAAAGGGACAATTACTTGCTCCTTTTCTCTAATGAGTCTCTTAGGGAATATGGCCCTAGTGGCCATGGTGGCTCTCGTAAAGAGCTGGCCCTCTGATTCTCTCAAACATCCTTCCTGCACCAAGGGTTGAGTCTCTGTGCTTTAGCCCTTGTTCATGCAGACTTAGCCTGAAAACCCCAGTGACAAGTCCATTCCCCTCAAACCAATAATCTCTGGCCAGGTCTGGAAAAGTGAAGCAAGCTTGGGACTCCTGGTGACTGTCATAACTGCCCTTCTTTCCGGGTAAGAGTCAGATCAGTGGGGCTTTACCAATCACTGATTGTTAAGGTGGAAGCCTTTGCAGGGGCAGGCCTCGCTACATCTTTCTTTTAAGTGGAGCCAAGGAAACAGTTCTGAGATCATCAATCATCCCTTGTGGTCATATATGACCATCTATGCCTTGTCTGTTTATGAGACCTGAACTGTAAGGAAAAACAATTGGCCGAGTGTCTGCCCATATATCTGGATTATTTCCATTTCCATTTTACAAGTTAGACTAGAGGGAGCTCCGTGGATATAACCAAGAAGGACTGGCTCAGAGCACCATAAATTGCTCAGAAAATGTGAGCCCAGGAAGAAGCAGCAGCAATGTTACCATTCTGAGTGATTACTGATAACATCTACAGAGGAAACATCTTCACAATGTGTAGCATGTCCGGATTAGAGATGATGCAACTGAAAAATGTTCTCTAAGGCAACACCACTAATGACAACAAAGACATCAATATCCTCTATTAAGGCGTATGCTTACTATATTTCAGTCTCTGTGGTAACCACAGAGCGTGTGTTCTCCAGTACTATGAATATTAATGTCTCTATTAATATTTTTATATCTTTAGTGATTTATGACACTATTTAAAGATACGTGATCATGGTAGAAAACTCAAACATACAAAGAATTTCCGGACAAAACCACTGTCCCAATCTCTCAATGTCCTTCCAGAGGCATGGCCCTCATTTTGATATTGAAAGAATGCACGCACAAAAAGGCCATCAGTGGCCAAAACACACAGGGAGCAGGGTTCTAATGCCTCACCTGTGTCACTCAGTTTTTCTCCTAGGAGTCTTCTTAGTTGCACAACCTTGACCATCATTTTCAAGGCTTTTGAATTTTTCCTGCATTGTCTGCCTCTGGGCACCAGCTTCTAGCCCCATGAGAGGAGCAAACCAGTCGAGTGTCTCCGAGTTCCTCCTCCTCGGGCTCTCCAGGCAGCCCCAGCAGCAGCAGGCCCTCTTTGCGCTCTTCCTGAGCATGTACCTGGCCACGGTCCTGGGAAACCTGCTCATCCTCCTGGCCATCAGCGTGGACCCCCGCCTGCACATCCCCATGTACTTCCTCCTCAGCCACCTGTCCTTTGTGGACATCTGCTTCTCCACCACCACCGTCCCCAAGATGCTGGCCAACCACATCCTTGGGACTCAGGCCATCTCCTTCTCTGGGTGTCTCACACAGATGTATTTTGTGTTCATGTTCGTGGACATGGACAATTTCCTCCTGGCTGTGATGGCCTATGACCGCTTTGTTGCCATATGTCACCCCTTACACTACTCGACAAAGATGACCCAGCAGCTCTGTGCCCTGCTGGTTGCTGGGTCATGGGTCATTGCCAACCTGAATGTCCTACTGCATACCCTGCTGATGGCTCGACTCTCGTTCTGTGCAGACAATGCCATCCCCCACTTCTTCTGTGATGTGACTCCCCTCCTGAAACTGTCCTGCTCTGACACCCACCTCAATGAGGTGATGATTCTGACTGAGGGTTCTCTGATCATGATCTCTCCATTTATTTGCATCCTGGCTTCGTATGTCCATATTACCTGCGCTGTCCTGAGAGTTCCGTCCACGAAAGGAAGATGGAAAGCCTTCTCGACCTGTGGCTCACACCTGGCCGTGGTTTCCCTCTTCTATGGCACCATCATTGCTGTGTATTTCAACCCTCTGTCCTCACACTCTTCTGAGAAGGACACAGCAGCTACTGTGATGTATACCGTGGTGACCCCCATGCTGAACCCCTTCATCTACAGCCTGAGGAACAGGGACTTGAAAAGGGCTCTTGGAAAAGTGGTTGGAAGAAAGACATTTTCTGTCCGATGAGAGAATCAAAGCTGAATCTCATTTTCATGAAAACTTTTTTTTTTTTTTAATCAACTGAGTATCAGAGAGCAGATGTTTTGTCAAAGGGAGTCTGGAAACAAACTTATTCATGTCTGTGCTAGGGGAATGTAGATGGCAGTTGTTACTTACTTACTTACCTGTGGCCTGAATTCACCCGTACTCCTGCTGCATCTACCAGTAATGAGATTTCTTTTTTAATGACTAACTTTTGAATTATTTTACACCTAAGTCAAGTGTTTCCTTTTTAAATGGTCTGTCTGGAAGGATACAGGTGACACATATTTTTGAACATTAGAATTACCTGGAAGCTTTTATAGTCCACTGATGTCCAAGATCCAACACTGACCAAATAGGTCAGAATCTCTGGGGGTGGGGCCACAACACTGAGATTTAAAAAGCCTCAGATGATTCTAATGTGCAGTCAGAGTGGAGAATCTTTGGTCCTTGTTGTATTCCTTACATGTCCTCTGTCTTGGTCGGTCATAAAAATTGGGTCACAGGAATGATAACAGAAATTAGTTTTGAGGGATGCCTGGCTGGCTTATTCAGAAGAGCCCGCAACTCTTGATCTCAGGTCATGAGTTCAAGCCCCACGTGGGTGTAGAGATGACTCAAAAAAAAAAAAAAAAGATTTGAGACTCAGGCAAAAAGAATAGAGTAAAATATGAGGGCTAAAGTGGGTAATAAAATTTCAGGTGAGGCTCAGAGGCCCAGGTGGGCAAGTGGCCCAGAGTTTCAAGAGGCAAAGCAGCACAGAACGGGGAAACATTTCGATGGCGAGGATCCTGGTTGGCTTTCATACCATGGAGCGTGGGGTCAGTAGGGCAGTCTTTGATTCCAGGGGAGCAAATGAACACTTCCTGTTCCCTCTGCCTGGACCAATTCCCCCTACTTTCTTCTCTGTGGCATGAAGGAACACACACCCCCTATCAACACCCTCCTGCACTTTCAAGAAGCAAGTCAAATGTCACCTTGTCATCCACGATGGCTCCTGATTCTCTCTTCTGATTATTGAGCTCTCTCTTTTTTCCTTTGGTTTATTCTTCCACTCCAACAAGTGCTTTCCACAGATTACGAACTCTTCCATACCCCAATTCACATAGTATTTGCCTTGTACCCCAGTGCCTGGCACTGCTCCCAGACCAAAGCCTAGCTGAAAGGAAAAAAATAAAAGGGTGAATGCATACTGCCTTAGTTTTAATTTGGACATTATTTCTTGAGTAGGAGTTTTAAAAATTGCTTCATTTTAAACCAATGTTAGGTAATACCTAACGTGCCCTGCACAATATGGAGCACCAGAAATCATAAAGAATAAAGCAAAAATAACCTGCAGTCTTGCTGCTCCAAGATGGCTGCTGTTATACACCTGTGGATATAATTTTAGAAAAGTTGCCTGAAATCTTGCCATATAATTTTGTGTTCCAATTTTCCACTTCCTTCTTACCATGTCAGTAGAAGTCTTAGAAATGTGATTTTAATGGCCACATAATATTTGGTCCATTCACGAATGCATTCCCTGACTCTGAACAATTTCGAGTGTTTCGGTACTACAAGAAATGCTGCCACATACTTCCTGGTGCATAATTCCCTGTTTGTGTCCCTTAATCCCACATGTAGCCTCCCTGACCAATTTCTTCAGCTTGCAATAGAAATTAAGGTCATCACTTCCTTATGTCTTCATTATTTCTGCCCCACCTTACCTGTCACTTATTATCAGGGGTATCCAGTCCTTTCTTGGTGTCAAAGCACCCAGAAGCTCATTCAGAGGGATCAGCCAGTCCTCCTTTCCCACCCAGGTGAAGAGAGAGAACCGGAAGTTGGACCCGTCCATTGGCATGATTGTGTGAATGACTAGCAAACAGTGCAGCTCCTGAATCTCAGTCTTGTGTGGTCTGCTGTAGACCTTTTTGCTGCAGCATTGATGATTGTGGCTCACAACCCTTTGGGGACAACTCTTGCACCCTCCTATGGGCTCAGGTTGCAGCTATCCGAGCACAAATTTACTTTATTCTCCACTGAAGTCTGACTCTGGGCCATGGTGGCTACACCCACAGGGGCTTCCCGCTCCACTGTGTCAACCAAGAACACCAGCTCATCTTTACCCTTCTACCTTTGACACCCTCTCCGAATCCTTGGGGGGGGGGG
>NC_064814.1:59736468-59758014 GCF_023721935.1 Panthera uncia
TTCTGTGATGTGACTCCCCTCCTGAAACTGTCCTGCTCTGACACCCATCTCAATGAGATGATGGTTCTTATCGAAGCAGGGTTGATCATGATCTCTCCATTTATTTGCATCCTGGCTTCGTATGTGCATATTACCTGCGCTGTCCTGAGAGTCCCGTCCACGAAGGGAAGATGGAAAGCCTTCTCGACCTGTGGCTCGCACCTGGCCGTGGTTTCCCTCTTCTATGGCACCATCATTGCTGTGTATTTCAACCCTTTAGCCTCACACTCAGCTGAGGCAGATATAGCATCTGCTGTGATGTTCACGGTGGTGACTCCCATGCTGAACCCCTTCATCTACAGCCTGAGGAACAAGGACATAAAAGGGGCTCTTGGAAAAGTGGTTGCTCTGAATATTTTTCTACCTGGCAATCAAATGGGCTAAGAAAATCAGGCAGGGAACTAGTTTCTAAGAAGACCACATTTGCTTTTTCTATTGTGCAAAGCTCAGCATTTGTCATGTGTGAGCGAATCATCTAGTGTCTGTCTTGGGAGACCAGATTTGATACAGCCTCTTCAGCTAAGGATGGAAAGCAAGATCCTTTTACCAAATAACTTACTGCACCTGTTAGTGCCCTGCAGCCCAAACCCACTAGCAACACATGTCTTGTTGAATGAGTGTGGTTTATTAGGCTCAGAGGGGAGAATGCATACCATCGGGAGTTGTGAGGCATCTTAGCAGGAAGGTGTTAGACAGGATTTACAAAAGGCTTGTTGTCTGAGGTGAATTTAGTGAGGATTTAAGGAAATGGGTCTGTGCTCTGGATTTCACACTGTCACATGGTAGGGATGATTCTGATGGAGTATCTTAAAATATTTTATCCAGGAGGGAAGACTAGACTAAGGCAAGACTGTGATTGGCAGAGAAGTAGCATTAATTCGTATCAGCCAACATAGGGGGAGTTTGGTCATTTTTGGGGCTTGGACAGTGTTCGGACATGATTACAGAGTGGTCTCTCTTTGTCTTGCTCCATGATGGTCAGTCACAGAGCGGCCCTGTGTGGTACTGTGGTTGTGTTCATCCTGAGAACATGGCATCGATCTGTGAGTGCCAGGCCATCTCCTGGGTGTCAGGACTGGTTTGTCTTTCTCACAACAGAGACGCAGAGATAAGAGTACATCTTACGGGAAGCTCAGACCGGTGGGGGTAGGAAAGGGAAGGGTTCATTTAGGGCTCCAAGAAGCCCTAATTCTGCCACGAATTCGAGCTAATTATTTGTTATTTTCTTATCTGAGCTTTCTGGGTCACACAGCATTACAGCAGGAATAAGTGTGAGATACACAAGAATATCTTCGAAAATCTCCACTGTGTCAATGAACTGCATCTTTTTTTCCACACTGCCTTCAGTTTATGTCAATGCGCTGAGATATTTTACATAGTTACTAATTTGTATCCTGATTTCCCACTATAATTTTATAATAAAGCTTTTCAAAATTGCTGTATAGTCTCCACAATTTTATTTTGCTATACTGATATATTTCCATCAAGTTGTTCTAGCAAAATATGCTGACTAGTAATTCTGTTTCTAAAATAAAACGTAAGGGAAGTTTACTATAAAATTATAACTCAATTTATTTTGAAAGTGATTGCAGAACATAACCTGACCAATATTGAAACTGGTCAAAACATCACTGAAAAGGATGCTCTGGATTTTGAGGAATGAAGAGGAAAATAGGGTGTAGTTTCCTTTAATTTCAGAGAGAGAGGCAAAATGACATCTTTCATAAACACTGACAGAACTCAGAATCAGGGGGTATTTCTGAGTTTATCATGTAATTTTTATATTGACATATTTGCGTCTCCATATGTTTGCCAAATGGAATATATGGTAACATTTTCAATTTTTAGTCTACATATCCAGGAATTCTTCATAATAAGATGGAAAGTAACTGTTCCTTGAAATTTTGAAGGAATCCCCCAGCTTTTGTTTCATGTATTTTGGTGGCCTGTAGTTAGATGCATATATGTTTATAATTTTTATTTATTCCTGTTTCATCCTTTTATCCTTTTTGTCCTTGCCTAGAAATAAAATTTATGGGCATAGAGTTGTTCATATGGTTGACTTTAAACATAAAACTGTCAGTTATCTTACCAGCAAAAATGGGTTTATCTGGAACTAGGAGAGAATTGCAATTAGTGACGAGCATGCAATGACGAAACCACAGGCATTCTCAGAAGACAAAGAGGACTGCTCTTGTATAGAGAAAGATGGGGAGTTGGGAGGGGCCGTCATAAGCAAAAAGTCCATTGGAGTAAATGGCGTTCTGAAGTGTCGTGCTTCCTTATTGGCTGAGTTGTGATTGTCACTGGCTTGGTTCTTTCTAGGCAAGGACAAAACCTTTCTTTCTCCTGCCGCGGTAGGCGGTAGTATCTACTCATGAGGCCTATCTTCCTGTTGGGTCTACGGTTGATGGCCAACGGCAGCTTGTGAGAGCTTGTCATTCTCCTACAGTGGGGAGGTTAAGCCTCCCTACTCCGTTCAGAGTGAAGTTTCCTTTTATCAATTTTCACAATGATATTCCTTTAGGGCCCTTTTCATGTCCAAAGGATCCACAGCGATGACCTCTTTCTCATTTCTCACAGTAGTATTTGTGCCTTCTCTCTTCTTTTGCTGGTTAGCTTGGCTAAGGGTTTATCAAATGCATGGATCTTTTCAAAGAACCAGCTTTTGATTTCGTTTGTTAGTTTTCTCTATTAGCTTCCTGTTTTTAATTTCGTTGATTTCTGTTCTGATTTTTATTTGGGTTTCTTCTGTTCACTTTGGATTTAATTTTCTGTTGTTTTGTAGATGTCAGGGTAGAAACTTAGATGATTGATTTTAGGTCTTTCTTTCCTAATATATGCATCCAGGGCTATAAATCTTCCTCTAAGCATTGCTTTCACTGCATCCCACAAGTTTTGGTAAGTTGTATGTCCGTTTTCATTTAGTTCAAAAATATTTTTACATTTCTTGAGATTTATCAACGTTTTTTTATTTATTTTTTTTATTTTTGGGACAGAGAGAGACAGAGCATGAACGGGGGAGGGGCAGAGAGAGAGGGAGACACAGAATCGGAAACAGGCTCCAGGCTCCGAGCCATCAGCCCAGAGCCTGACTCGGGGCTCGAACTCACGGACCGCGAGATCGTGACCTGGCTGAAGTCGGACGCTTAACCGACTGCGCCACCCAGGCGCCCACATTTCTTGAGATTTAAATAACCATTTGTTATTTACAAGGGTGTTGTTAAATTTCCACATATATTTTGGTATTTTCCAGTTATCTTTTCTGTTATTAATTTCTAGTTTAGTTTCACTGTGATCGGAGAGCATACTCTGTATGATTTCTATTTTTTAAAATTTGCTAAGGTGTGTTTCATGGCCCATATGCAGTCCGTCTTGGTGATGTTTCTCGTGCACTTGAGAAGAATGTGTGTTCTGCTGCTCTTGGATGAAATATTCTATAAATGTTCAGGGAAGTGTTGGAATTGAAGGTGAAACCGGTGTGGGCTTGAGAGAATGGAAAGAGAGGACGAGACCCACCCTACCAACAAAAATAAATGAAAAGCACTGGGGGCAGGGCACCTGGGTGGCTCAGTCGGTTAAGCGTCCAACTTCGGTTCAGGTCATGAGCTCACGGTTCTGGAGTTTGAGCCCTGCGTCAGGCTCTGTGCTGACAGCTTAGACCCTGGAGCCTGCTCCAAGTTCTGTGTCTCCCTTTCTGCCACTCTCCCATTCAGGGTCTGTCTCTCTCAAAAATAAATAAACATTAAATTTTTTTTTTTTGATGAAAAGCATTCGTTTATTAGCTATCTAATATTCTACATATTTATTCATTTGGGCTGTTTTTAATTTTCAGTATTACAGTGTTGTATTTTTGCTTGTATTGAGAACGTAATTGATGGGACTAATAGTAATATATTTTTTTAAGATTGTCCCAGTAGATGGATACCATTATTCCTCTTTTGCCAAGCCAAACATTTACGTACTCACATACACACAGCCTGCTCATTTAATACACCTGACACCTTGTTCTTTCAATTTACCATTCTTAGATTACTAGTAAGCCTGAACATTCTTTCAGACTTCTTGTAGCCATTCAAGTTTACCTAACAGTTATCTGTTCATGTCTTACTGGAATGTTCCCTTGCTGCCCACTTCTTCCCCTTATCTCATCCTTCTGGTCTCGGTTTAAAGGCCACTTCCCCAGGGTCCTCCCTGGAAAATCCACTTATAATACCCTTCTAGAATTCTTCCCTTCCTAGCACTTGTCATTCTGGAGCTGTATATGTTTTTTTAGTTTTATTGAGTTTCTGACCCCCTCTCCCCATCCTCCATCCCAAGAAACTCCATGGGTGCGTTGCTTCCCTTTACAACCCCTGGTCCTTGTGTTGTGTCTTTAAGGGATGCATGCCTTCAATTTGAAGTTGCTATTCTAACTGGATATCTGGGCCTTCAGATTTTTTAAGTTTATTTATTTATTTAGAGAGAACGTGTGCACGTGAGGCAGCAAGGGGAGAGAGAGGGAGAGGGAGGGAGGGAGGGAATAAGAATATCCCAGGCAGGCTCTACACTGTCACTTCGAGGAGCCCGATTTCACAAACCCACTGAGCTGATACTGCGTCAGACACCCAACTGACTGAGCCACCCGGGTACCTTAGGCCTTCAGATGTGCTAACTGGCCCTTGCTGTTCTATTGGAAAACCATTCGTTGTTGAGTGTTTACTGATTTTCATGAACTAATTGTCAGCTCCTTATCGAGCACTTAGTCGTCCAACGGCTTCTTAGTGCTCTCCTGTTCGGGGGTGTGGACCCTGGGCATCCTGCCTCTGAACTCCAGAGCAGGGGTGAGGAGCATTCTGCTCCAGACCCTCCAGGATCCAGGGAGTAGGTGTAGGGAAGTCAGGCGGCCCAGGCCCCATCCTCTGGGGACAGGTGACAAGGACTTTGACTGCTGGGCCCTCGCCTACACCACAGCCCACGGCAGAGAGCAGCTCCCGGGGGGAGGGGTTTGCGTCGTGGGAGTATCACATACCCACCGGCCTTGAGTACTGTGTGGTCTGACCCTTGCATCCTTGTGTCCCTATGGGGACAGTCTCGCCCCATAGACCCCACCCTCTCCAGTTACTGCCCAGCAGCCACTTAGGCTTTGTTTTCTAGGTGTGATAACCAGGAAGACCCCAGCCAGTCTTCCTGAGGAATAAGAGAAGAACGTTGCTGGCATCCAGTTTTGTCCCTGGTTTTTAAAGGGTACTGTAGGCTTGAAATACAAAATCAATAAAGGACAGTTTTTTGTGTGTGTGGCCTTTAAGTGTCTGAATTAGGACTCAGGACTGAATTGTATCATCAGATGTCTTTCATTTTTAGTATGCTTTGAACCAAAACAAAACTTAGAACTACAGGTTTAAAAAATAATTGGAAAAGGGGCGCCTGGGCGGCTCAGCCAATTAAGTGTCCAACTTTGGCTCAGGTCATGATCTTGGGATTTGTGGGTTCAGGCCCTGCATCAGGCTCTGTGCTGACACCTGAGAACCTGGAGCCTGCTTTGGATTCTGTGTCTCCCTCTCTCTCTGCCCCTCCCCTACTTGGCTCACGCTGTCTCTCTCAGAAATAAACAAACATTAAAAAAAAAAAGCAAAAAATAACAAACAAAAAAAGAGCAATAGGCAGAAAGAAACAAAACTATTATTTGAAGATGGTATAATTTTGAACCACAGATTGTAACAGAACTGAGAAATTACTGAAAATTAACATTCGATGAAGTGGCTAGTTTCACAAATATACAATTAAAAATAACTTTCCTATGTAAAATCAAGAGCCAACTAGAAAAATACAATGGAAAAAAAACTATTTGCAATAACAAAGTCGTATACAACTTACGTTAAGAAAATTAGAAACATTTACTCAGGAATACAATACTTTAATAAAGGCATGGGAAACAAAATTTGTAAAGCTAACAAGTTTTCCCAAATAGTTTATAGGATTAACCTATTTCAATCAAAATACCAATGTAAACTTCCAGGAAACCTAAAATAAAGCAAAACTGATCAAGAATCTTTAAAATAACACACCACAGGATCGGTCCCGTGAAGGCACCGCTGGCCTGGCCTCTGGGTGGACACGTCAGGAAAGTCTGGGTATCAGGAGGCCAAAGAGAACAAACATCCACTACAATGAAGACTCTGGAATCCTGCCTCTCGAGGGGCAATGTGAACTAGCCACTGGAGACAACTGTTAAAAATAAAACACTTTGCTTGTGAGGTAGTGACCACCCATTGCCAAGGGTCTGAAGACAGCTTGGAGGCGGAGTGAGCACATGGTAAGGTCACTGGCCAGTCATGTGTCCAAGCCGACGTCTTCCTCTTCCAGCACCTGGATTTCCTTCCTAGCAGGCCTTCTTCTTGGCTCAGCAGAGGGACAAGATCCTGAAGAGCTTTACCAGTAGTAGGGCTGGGTGGCTGGGCCTGAGTGATCCAAACTTCTTTTGGCAATGGAAAGGCATGAGTGCTATCTGAGCGGCGAAGAGCTGGACAAAAAAGGCAGTAAGAACAACAGACACTTTAAAAGTATGTTGTGAAAAGTATTCCTGTAAAAGTCACTTTTCACTGCAAAATGCAAACGTTACTGACATCGATGGTTAGTTTAGATCACATACAAATGACAGAGTAAGTCTTTGACATTCACTTGCTGTTATTTTCCTATATTCCAAAGTAAACAATCCCTTTCAACACTCAAGCTTCAACAGGGTATTCTTAGAAGGTTATGTGAACTGCTAATAGAAGCTCTTGGCTTAATAAATCAGTAGTTTGGTTCTCGCAGGGGAACACAGTTCCAGGTAAGGACTTTTGCATTATTATATTATTTTTTTTTTTCCACAAGTGTGAATTCCTATGTGGGGGGAAAATGGATACACTTTCCGTACACATGAGCCACTCTGTTCACCTTGCAGGTAAGTGGCCTCCAGACTCCTATTCAAAGCCTTTTTGGGAAAAGGGATCTGTGGCCTGTACATTGTTGTAGAAGTTCACAAAAGAGAGCTCCTTAATCCAGAAAATGTGGATGCTGACTGAGGTATAGCCCTTGAGAATGTCTTCTTCCCTGTGAAATTTTCTAAAACTTTGAGGTTTCGGCCAAGATGGGTATTTTCCCAATTTTGACTATAATGAGGTTTGCACATATCTGCGTCTTTTCAGAAGCCTGGGAATTTAGAATTCCCTATTAAAGATTTCAGGTCAAGGCAGGACCATCAGACCTTTCCTGATCCCATTTCTGCTTTCGTGTCTTACATGCTGAGTGGGTTTTTTCATGCCGGGTACAGTTGGAAAGCCGACCAAATCTTCTCCCACATTTTTTGCAACTATACGGCCTCTCAGCCTCATGGCTCTGCAGATGAAGCACAAAGTCTTTATTCTCTGGGAAGGTTTTCCCACATTCTGGACACTTAAATATTTTCTCCCTTATATGGATTCCTTCATGGCGACTCCGATGAGAGTTCTGACGAAAGTTTTTCCCACACTGAGAACATGAATAAGGTTTCTCTCCTGTATGGATTCGCTCATGTTTATTAAGGTTTGTTTTATGATTGAAGCTTTTCCCACAGTGACTACAGTCATAGGGTTTTTCACCAGTGTGAGTCCTCTGGTGGGATATAAGGTAAGAACTTTCATTAAACTGTTTCCCACACAATGGACAAGTGTACCATCTTCTCGTTCTCCGATTTCGGGTAAGTGCAATCACGTTGATATCCACATACTTTGAGAGTTCCTCTAGTGGAGTATCATTTTCAATAGTAACTAGAAGATTTCTCACTTTCCTTTGTTTTGGAGCGGATGTGCTTAGTCTGTCTTTATGGCAATATGGAGATTGCTCCGAGACCATAGAACAGTCCACTTCATCACAATCTGAAGTCTTTTCTCTATGATCTTCACTCTCTCCGGGTTCCTTCTGAAGATCGTCACTCTCAGGATTAATGTCACTGTCTGTGGAAACAAAGAGAATTGAATAACTTTTGCGGGATATGATACCGCAGGAAAAAAACAAATTGGATTTCTCATCAAACAATAATCTTGAGTATCAGAAGTCTGAGGACTAGCAGATAATTGTTACCAACACTCGTTTTCCACTCTGTGGATGGAATATATGACTGATAAATCTTTCTATGCAATGCATTGCAAGCACACAGTCCTTTTTCTTTCTTTCTTTTTTTTTTTTTTTTTTTTTTTTGAGAGAGAGAGAGCGCACTCAAGTGGGGGAAGGACAAAGGGGGGGGGAGGAGAGAATCCCAAGTAGGCTCCATGCTCAGTACGCAGCTTGATGTAGGGCTCGATTCCGTGACCCTGGGATCATGACTTGAGCAGAAATCAAGAGTCGGACGCTCAACTGACTGAGCCACCCAGTTACCCTCTTCCTTTTTTTTTTTTTAATGAAATGAGGGGGGACTACACTGAAAGATTTTATAGGTTTGCTTTCTGAGTAAGCACTAATTCCTCAAGAAGTTCATATTGATCTTATATTCTGTGTAGAACAGTGAGCTAAGGGCCAGGGGATGAAAGACATCAATACTCAAGGGTACACCATCCCATTCTTTAGGAGGCTAGTAAGTGAAAGGTACAATGAGTTACTTCCAGGTTTTCACTACGGTAAGTATTACAATAGTATGGAATTAGATAATACTGTAATATCCTATATAATAGGGAAAAAGTGGGAATAATTCAAATGACCAAAAATAATGAAGGCCTATCATGTTCACTCCGTACATGATTATTTGGGCATTAGGGTGATTAAAAATGATTAAACTATGGTAGAAACCCATAGTGGTCTTTTTGGGGGAGAAAGGGGAGTAGTAACTGGGCAGTGGGCACAAAAGGAACTTCTTGGATGCCAGGAATGGTCTGAGTGATGGTCAGACAGACGTGTACATTTTGTGAAAACGTGAGGCGTACACTTTTGATCTGTAGGGTTTTCTGTATTTATTACCTCCGAAAGAAGTCTGTGTAAAATAACATACAAAGATTAAGTAACAAATTAAAAAAAGAAAAGTATGCTGTGAAAAGGTAGAGCAACAAGGGACCCCCTAAACTCTGGGCAACTTATGGATATTAAAGGGCTAAGTCAACCTCTTAGATAGACAGCTAACCACAGATCTGGGATATGAATCTTTGCTGGATTAGTAGTTTCACACTAACAGGCGTTTTCTTTTTCATTTATTCCCTTAGGTAATGAAAATGCTGAGTCAAAGCAAATGGCAATTTTTATCACAGTCCTTGACACTGACTGCCATATTTCTTTCAAAAGAGGCTGTACCAATTTCAGCACAAGCATCAAGATATGGGTATCAATTTTACCTAATCTTGTCAGCATTTAATAGGTATAAAATGGTTTCTCGTAGCTTTATTTTGTACTTTGTTACTACAAACCACTAATTTATTGGGCTGAGAGACTCATAAATTTAAATAAATTTTACATTTTGCAAATCTTAATCCCTGTGTAGGCAGTCACTACTAATGTAAATATTTAACTGAAGCCTACCTCTGTCACTCCACAACTTAAAACCATCAAAAAGTACCAGTCTTTCAAAATCAGATAAATGTTCTATTCTCTAGCCATTCCTTTATGACTTACTTTTACAGTTAACTCTTTTTTTTAAGTTTATTTATTAATTTTGAGAGAGAGGGCATGAGCAGGGGAGGGGCAGAGAGAGAGGGAGGGAGAAAGAATCCCAAGCATCGACAGTGTGGAGCCATATGCGGGGGGCTTGAAGTCACAAACTGTGAGATCATGACCTGAGTCAAAACCAAGAGCTGGACACTTATTCGACTGAGCCACCCAGGCGTCCCTACAGTTAATTTTTAATACATTTGGAGTTTAGTATCACACTGTATGTTATTGTTTGTAACATGTCTAATATTGGTAAAACCAGCCACAATATCCTTTTGAAAATTTTGACTCTGTTACCTACAGTGTAAATAAATTACAAGATATTGGAGGGCACCAATATCTTTACACGATTTGTTTTCCCATTTACATCCGTGTCTCTCTGATATTTAAGAATCTTTTATAGGGGCACCTGGGTAGCTCAGTCGGTTAAGCATCCGACTTCGGCCCAGGTCATGATCTTGCACTCTGTCTCTGTCAAAAATAAAGAAACTTAAAAAAAAAAAAAGAATCTTTTATATTTACCAATGAAACATCTGTGGTTCACTCCTATTTTATAGCCATTCTGAACGACAGCTTCCATCATTTTGTTAATTTTTTAATAAAAATTTTTTTAATGTTTATTTTTGAGAGAGAGAGACAGAACATGAGTGGGGAGGGGCAGAGTGGGGGAGGATACAGAATACGAAGCAGGCTCCAGGCTTTGAGCCCGATGAGAGGCTCAAACCCACGAACTGTGAGATCATGACCTGAGATGAAGTTGGATGCTTAATTGACTGAGACACCCAGGTGCCCGTGTTAATTTTTTAAAAAATGTATTTATTTTGACAGAGCGAAAAAGCATGAGGGGCAGAGAGAATCCCAAGCAGGCTCTGCACTAATAGTGCAGAGCCTGATGAGGGGCTCGAACCCATGAACCATGAGATCATGACCTAAGCTGAAGTTGGACTCTTAACCGAGTCACCCAGGCGCCCCCATTTTGTTAATTTAAGAATGCTATTGTTAGGGCGCCTGGGTGGCTCAGTGGGTTAAGCAGCCGACTTCAGCTCAGGCCATGATCTTGCGGTCCGTGAGTTCGAGCCCTGCGTCGGGCTCTGTGCTGACAGCTCAGAGCCTGGAGCCTGTTTCAGATTCTGTGTCTCCCTCTCTCTGACCCTCCCCCGTTCATGCTCTGTCTCTAAAATAAACAAACGTTAAAAAAATTTTTTTTTAAAAAAGAATGCTATTGTTATACATTCCCTATTTACCTACTTTAAAACTATTAAATATAGTGTTTTTGTTGGTCCTTTTAGATTTTCTAAATACAAACCATATTTTGGTTCCAATATTTATTCTTCTTAACCCCTTATCTTTTTGCCTTATCTAGTTAATAATAGTGATGGCAGGTTTCCTTATTTCATTTTCATAATTTTTAATGTTTGTTTATTTTTGAGAGAGCGAGCTGGGAAGGGACAGAGAGAGAGAGAGAGAGAGAGAGAGAGAGAGAGGATTTGAAGTGGGCTCTGGGCTGAGAGCAGAGAGCCTGATGTGGGGTTTGAACTCATGACCGTGAGATTGTGACCTGAGCTGAAGTCGGACTTGTAACTGACTAAGCCACGCAGGCACCCGTTATTCTCATTTTTAAAGAATTACCGTCAGTGTTTGATGAATGACCATAAATGTCATGTTATAGTAAAGGGCTATCTGTTTTGAAGACAATTCATCAAAACTCATAGGAATTTTTCTGATTTTCCTGAGAGTCAATGAATATATCTTATATTCCTTTAGTGTACTCTTTTTTATGATAAAAAAATTTAGTAGCTAATATAGTTACATGGTACAAAACTCAATGTGAAAAGGTGTACGCTAAGGAGCCTTCCTCCAGTCCCTATCCCCATCCATTCTACTTGCCCCCCAGACAGATACCAGTTTTATTAGTTTCTTTTTATTTTTTCATTGTTTATCTAGGTGACATATTTTCCTTTCTCCTCTTTTCTTATATAAAAGGTAGTACACTGTGTATATGTCTGGAACTTGCTTTATTTTGATCGTTATATTCCAGTGCATAGACATTACCTTGGTATGCTGTGTGGACACATCACATTCAACCAGAGACACCTGGATTGTTTTCAAAGGTGAATGCATCTGGTTTTGTTTTGTTTTTGAGACAGAGAGAAACAGAGCATGAGCAGGGGAGGGGCAGAGAGAGAGACACAGAATCCGAAGCAGGCTCCAGGCTCCGAGCCGTCAGCACAGAGCCCGCAAGGGGCTCGAACTCACAAACCGCGAGATCATCACCTGAGCCGAAGTCCGACACTTAGCCAACTGAGCCATCCGGGCGCCCCGGTGAATGCATCTTTAATACTGGTAATTAGACTGCCGTATATGGGGAGTCATTCTGCATGTCCGCCAGTATTATACTTATTTCTCAACACACTCACCACCAGTGTGTCGTTATTGGATTTCTAGAAATCTGATGGATGAAAAAAGATGGTAATTTGGCAAAGGTTTAATCTGCATTTCTAATTATGAGTTGGGCTGGACAGCTTTTCATGTGTTCATGGGTCATTTGTATTCCTAAGCGAATCTGTTGGTCTTTCTCTTGGGGTACAAAGTATGATGCACCAAATGGCTGGGTTGTCCCAATACCTTTTATGAGCTCCTCTGCTTCGCTGCTCTTTTCAATTTTCCTGGTCATTGTATTTATTTATTTCCATTTGAATTAGAGATCAGATTGTGCGGTACCAGGGGGAAAAATCCTACTGGCATTATTAAAGGGATTACCTTCACTTCATGAATGAACCTGGGGAGAACTGACCTTTTAATGTTAAATCTTCCTGGCCAACATGGTATTTCTTCCCATTCATTCAGATCGACTTCTTTGTCCTTTAGAAATGTTTTGAAGTTTTCCTCATAATTTCTGCATGTTTCTTCAGTTTATTTCTAGGTGTTTAATCTTGTTTGTTCCTATTTTTATAATTTCTAAATGACTGCATATATGAAAGTTAATGATTTCCATATAATAATTTTTCATCCCACTGCCTTACTGAATGCTTTTATTATTTATAATTTTCAGACACTTCCTGGGTTTTCTAGTTACAAAATTATATCATACGTAATAGATTCTTAAATTCTTAAACATTTAATTTCTTTGTCATTTAACTGCTCTGGCCAATACCTAAAACACAGTATTAGACAGTAGTAGTGATAATGGGCTTTGTTGTTGTCCTGATTTTAGTGGGAATGCCTTCCAGTGTTTCCAGTGTTTCGGTCCTTCCAGACCGAAAGGATGCATATCCCATAAGGGAGGTATCCATTAGTTACTGTTTTGTTCAGTGTTTTTGCGAAGACGGCACAAGGCATTGGTATTCTGTCAAATATCTTTTCAGTAACTATGAAATTGATCATAGGATTTTTCTCCTTTACTATAAAATATAATAGGCTTTCTATTATTACATCACTTTTGCATTCCTGGAATAAATCTTCCTTGGTCAGGACGGTTTTTTTTTATCAGATTGTAGTATCTTTGTCACACTAGTTTCATAAGAAGAATATGGAAGTTTTCCTTTTTTTTCACTCTGAAAATTTTCGTAGCATTTAAATTGTGCAATTGTTAAAGCTTTGTAAGAATTTCCTATGAAACTGAGGGTCCTTTCCCTGGGTTGGGGGCTAGTTTTTTTGACAATTCCAACTTCCTCTATGGAAACTGGTTTATCTACCTCTGTTTACATCTTTCTACGTATTAGTGCCTCTATTTCTAACTTACTGATTTCCAATTTTGTATTTACTAATACTTTCTTTCTGTTTTCCTTCATTGTACTGTTTTCCTAACTTTGAACCAGAGGCTTAATTTTCCTTTCTTTCTTTTTAATTTTTTTTTACATTTATTTTTTTGAGAGAGTGAGACAGAGCATGAGTGGGGGAGGGGCAGAGAGAGAAGGATACACAGAATCTGAAGCAGGCTCCAGGCTCTGAGCAAGCGTTCAGCACAGAGCCCAATGCGGGGCTCGAACCCATGAACCATGAGATCATGACCTGAGCCGAAGTCGGATGCTCAACCCACTGATCTACCCAGGTGCCCCTACTTTCATTTTTCTAACTTAATGTGTGTGTTTATACAGGCATAAATTTTCTTCTGAGTACCACTTGAGGTTATACTGTAGGTGCTGACACAGAGTATAGTCTCCAAACGTTATGTAACTTTAATTTGTACTTCCCCTCTAATCCAAGGTTACTTAATAGTTTTAAAATTTCTAGGTGAAGGGGACTTTTTCCCCCCAAGTTTCATTTTTACCTTCTAGTTGTATCACATTGTGATAGATCCTACTGTGTTATTTCTACTTTTTGGAATCTACTGAATCTTTCTTTCTTCCATAGTAAGTAAATAATCTTGAAAAGGTTTATATTCTCTTGCCACAGGAGACGTCAGATACAAACATGAGAACTGTCTCACTGAGAATGTGTTTAAGAATTTTTTTCTACATTTTTAGTTGTTTTATGTGGCTCACTTGAGTTGAGACACACATTCTGTCCTCCTCGGTCAAGGACACTCCTGTGATTCCTTTCCCCACAAGGTTCATTCCACTACACTTTTCCCTTTCCAAACTGACCAAATGTTACTGACTCCCAGATCTCTACATGTGACCTCCAATTTCTAATGTTCAAGTACCCAGAAAATAATCTCATTTTATTTCCTATCATGGATTCAATCTCATCTAAAATCAAATCCATCTTCTTCTAAACTCTATTCCTACTTCCAAATCTGGCCTTGACCTTCTCATAGCTCTTTATAGTTAAAATGGTTTCACACTGCTTATCTTTTTTTATTAAAAAAATTTTTTTAGGGGCACCTGGGTGGCTCAGTTGGTTAAGTGTTTGTTTGACTTTGGCTCAGGTCATGATCTCATGGTTTCTAAGTTCAAGCCCCATGTTGGGCTCTGTGCTGACAGCTCAGAGCCTGGAGCCCGCTTCAGATTCTATGTCTCCCTCTCTCTCTGCCCCTTTCCTGCTCGCACTCTATGTCTCTCTCAAAAAATAAACGTTAAAAAAATTTTTTGAAATTTTTCAGAAACTTTATTTAGAGAGAGACAGAGACAGCATGAGGTGGGGAGGCGCAGAGAGAGAAGGAGAGAGAATCCCAAGCAGGCTCTGTGCTGCCAGTGCAGACAGAGCGCAACGCAAGGCTCAAACCCACGAAACTAAGATCATGTCTTGAGTCAAAATCAAGAATCAGACGCTTAACTGACTGAGACACTCAGATTCCCCCATACTGCTTATCTTTTTAGGTGAATGACTTATCTTTTAAGACTTTTAATAGACTTAAAAGATAAGTCTATTCTTTAACCGGAAGCTTTGGAGGGCAGGAATGGAGCACTATGTATCATTTTAACTCACTGATAACTCCAGAATTCAACCCTGCCTAAGGAAAAAGCAAGTAGCATTTATTAAATGTTAGTGAATGATTCTAAGTTTAAATCTTCAGCTTTGTGGCATAGGCAAGGGAGGGGAATGGAAAGGGTGAGAATTGGGCCTCAGGGCCTCAAGGTCTATGGCCAAAGTGTTCCTGGAATTGACAACCTACCCACCAACCAGTCACCTAAAATAAATGCTAGTTTTATCCAAGACTGAAGAAAAAGTCAGTGTAATAAATCCGATCTCTTTATGTTCTTCCCTACAATGAGAAAACATTAGCCTAATATCCTCAATGGGAAAAAACTGATAGCTTTTCCCTTAAGGTCAGGAACATGACGGCTATGTACAATCTCACCACTGCTGTTCAACATAGTACTGGAAATCCCAGCCTCAGCAATCAGACGATGACGACGACAACAACAAAAATAAAAGGCATACAAATTGGCAAGGAAGAAGTCAAATGTTCACTCTTCATAGACAACAAGATACTCTATGTGGAAACCCAAAAGATGCCAGCGAAAAAATTGTTAGAACAGACACATAAATTCAGCAAAGCTGCAGGATATAAATTCAATGTGGAGAAATCTATTGCACTTCTTTACACCAATAATGAAGCATCAGGAAGAGCAAGAGTCGATCGCATTTACAATTGCACCAAAAACCTTAAGATACCTAGGAGTAAACCTAACCAAAGAGGTAATAGATCTCTACACTAAAAACTATAGAAAACTTATGAAAGAAATTGAAGACGACACAAAGAAACGGAAAAGCATTCCATGCTCATGGACTGGAAGGACAAATGTTGTTAAACTGTCGATACTACCCAAAGCAGTCTACACATTCAGTGCAATCCCTATCAAAATAACACCAGCATTCATCACAGAGCTAGAACAATCCTAAAATTTGTATGGAACCAGAAAATCCCCCGAATAGCCAAAGTAATGTTGAAAAAGAAAACCAAAGCTGGAGGCAACACAATTCCAGACTTCAAGTTGTATGACAAAGCTATACTCATCAAGACAGTATGGTACTGGCACAAAAACAGACACATATATCAACTGAACAGAATGGAGAACTCTGAAATAGACCCACAAACATAAAGCCAACTAATCTTTGACAAAATAGAAAAAAGTCTCTTTAGCAAATGGTGTTGGGAAAACTCGACCACTTTCTTACACCAAACACAAAAATAAATTCAAAATGGATGAAAGACCTAAAGGTAAGACAGGAAACCATCAAAATCCTACAGGAGAAAACAGGCAGCAACCTCTCTGACCTTGGCTGCATCAACTTTTTACTAGACATGTGTCCAGAGCCAAGGGAAACAAAAGCAAAAATGAACTTATTGGGACCTCATCAAGATAAAAACCTTCTGTACAGTGAAGGAAACAATCAATAAAACTAAAAGGCAACCGACAGAATGGGAGAAGATATTTGCAAATGACATATCCGATTAAGGGTTAGTAACCAAACTCTATAAAGAACTCATCAAACTCAAAACCCAAAAAACAAATAATCCAGTGAAGAAATGGGCAAAAGACTTGAATAGGCACTTTTCCAGAGACATCCAGATGGCTAACAGATACCTGAAAAAATGCTCAACATCACTCATCATCAGGGAAATACAAATCAAAACCACAATGAGATACCACCTCACACCTGTTAGAATGGCTAAAATGAACAACTCGGGCAACGACCGATGTTGGCAAGGATGTGGAGAAAGAGGGACCCTTTTACACTGCTGGTGGGAATGCAAACTGGGGCAGCCACTCTGGAAAACAGTATGGAGGGTCCTCAAAAAGTTAAAAATAGGGACGTGTGGATTAAGCATCCGTCTCTTGATTATGGCTCAGGTCATGATCTTGCAGTGTGTGAGTTCAAGCCCTGCGTTGGGCTCTGCATTAACAGTGCGGGGCCTGCTTTGGATTCTCTCTCTGCCCCTCCTGTGTGTTCTTGCTCTCTCAAGATAGATAAGTAAACTTAGGAAAAAAAAAAAAGTTAAAAAATAGAATTATCCTACAACCCAGCAGTGCACTACTAGGTATTTATCCAAAGGATACAAAAATGCTGATTTGGAGGGGCACATGCACCCCAATGTTTATAGCAGCATTATCAACAATAGCCAAATTATTGAAACAGCCTAAATGTCCATCTATTGATGAATGGATAAAGAAGATGTAGTATAATACATATATATTGGAATATTAAATATATATATAATGGAATATTACTCAGCAATCAAAAAGAATGAAATCTTGCCATTTGCAATAACGTGGATGAAACTAGAGTGTATTATGCTAAGCAACATAAGTCAGAGACAGAGATCATATGATTTCACTCGTGTGGAATTTAAGAAACAGATGAATACAGGAGAAGGAAAGGAAAAATAAGATAAAAACAGAGAGGGAGACATCCTAGGAGGCTCTTAAATACAGAGAACAAACAGGGCTGGTCAAGGGGAGGTGGGCTAAATGGGTGATGGGCATTTAAGCAGGGCTCTTGCTGGGATGAGCTCTGGTATTATGTCTAAGTGATGAATAACTAAATTCTACTTGTGAAACCAATACTACACTATATGTTAACTTGAATTAAAAAAAACAAGCAAAGAAAAACAGGGGCGCCTGGCTGGCTCAGTCTGTAGAGCATGCGAGGTTTGATCTCAGGGTCGTAAGTTCAAGCCCCATTCTGGGCACAGAATTTACTTTAAAAAAACATGTGTGTGTGTCTGTGTCTGGGTGGCTCAGTTAGTTAAGTGTCTGACTCTTGATCTCAGCTCAGGTCATGATCCCAGTGTAATGGGATTGAACACCATGTCGGGCTCTGCCCTGAGCACGGAGACTGCTTAAGATTCTCTCTCCCCCTCTGAGCCTCTCCCCTCCTCGTGAGCTTTCTTTTCTCTCTAAATAATAATAATAATAATAATTATTATTATTATTATAAATATGTATATATATGCTTAACAAAAAATACTACATAGAATAAATAACTTGTGGAAAATGAAGCAGGCTCACTATGTACTGCTACCCTGACCATACAGCATAAGACAACTAGAGTTCAACAGCCATGGATTTTTGTCACCCCAGGCAACTCACAAAATCCACTTTCTGCTCTGCTTCAGCCTCAGAAGCAAACAGCCCTGAAGGCAAAGTAAGAAGTATTAGGCGCTCAGCAAAGCGATTTTTGAAGGCTGGTCACTCTTGGGTAGCAGTGTATTTGTAGAGAAAGGTGAATCATCTCTCAACAGCTTCAGAGAACTGCTGCCACATGAGTGCGTGTGAGGTATTCTCATTTGCGAATGCTGCTTAATCATTACTGGGAAATAAGCAGAGATGAAGAAGGATCCATTCACCAACCATACAGGAAACTCACTGAAACAATTGTGAGAAATGCATCAAGAAGGTGGTACAACTCTGGGCTAAGGCTGCAGGCTCTGGTGTTAGAATCCCTGAGTCCACATCCCTGCTCTGCCAACTACTGCTGTGTGACCTTTAGCAATTGACATTTTTCTGCTTTAGTTTCACCGTCTTAAAATAGTAATAATTCCTACGTCCTACAGTATTGTGAGAAGTACATGAGGTAATAAATGCACGCAAAGCACTCAGACTAGTGCCTAGTACATAATAACACACAAGTACTAAGTGCTAGATATCATTTCTACCAATAGTGTGATATATTTTCATTCACACTAGTAGACTTCTTAGCCTTTGGACATCAAGGAAAAAAAGACTCATGCGCCCAATGAAAACACAATTTAAAATACACATGTTGGGAGATTAGCACTAGATTCAGAAAATGGATTGAGAAACAACCTGGCTGCATTTTTTATCTGTTTGAATATTTGATGTCAGTACATTAGCTCTAGGTCTTGCTTCCCAAGAGAAGTCCCCTCCACCATTGCTGCCCTAAAGATACACAAAAAATGGCCACCCACAGCTGGTGCAAGCTCTGCCACATGGAATAAAAATTAAACGAGTGTGAACATGTACGTTAGCTAGTGTGTTAATCAGGTCTTTAAAAAGTCTGATGAAGGGTGCCTAGGTGGCTCAGTCGGTTAAGCATCCAATTTTTTTTTTTTTATGTTTATTTTTCATAGAGAGAGAGAGAGAGAGAGAGACTCCAAAGCAGGCTCCAGGCTCTGAGCTGTCAGCACAGAGCCCAACGTGGGGCTCAAACCCACAAACTGCGAGATCATAACCTGAGCCGAAGTCAGGCGCTTAACTGACTGAGCCACCCAGGCACCCCAAGCATGTAATTCTTGATTTCCGCTCAGATCATGGTCTCACAGTTCGTGAGTTTGAGCTCCACATCGGGATCTGTGCTGGCAGCACGGAGCCTGCTTGGGATTCTTTCTCCCTCGCTCTCTGCCCTTCCCCTGCTCACTCACTCTCTCTCTCAAAATTAAAATAAACATTTAAAAAATAAATAAGTAAAAAGTCTGATGCAATAGAAGAACATGCTTTTTCCATAGCATTCAATATGAACACACAAGATTTCTTACCCAGTAACATCATCTCCCCAACACTGTCTTCCTTCTCTGAGGTGGGTTGTTGAGTAGCATCTAGGCTCACACATTCTTCTTGGGAGTGAAATACATTCAAATCCTCAAAGACCACCAGTTCCTGAAAGAGCAATAGACCCCATTCCTCTTAATAACAGAGGTTGTTTGACATCCTTGCTGGTAAAATAGGCTGGAACCCGAGGATCAGGGAAGGGAAGGTGAAAGGGACCTATAAATCCTACGCAGATGCAGCAGACAGGAAACCCAGGCTCAGACAGGAGCCAAAGGATAAGCAGAAGAGAAACATCCAAAGAGGCAATGAAAACAAGCCCACTCTCCTTCCAAGGGTATGTCTTTTTTTTTTTTTTTTTTAAATATATGTATATGGGTTGACTGAGTGGGGAGGTCTGTAAGAGCAGAGAAGGTGATGTACTCAAAACAGTGAACGGGAAAACCGAACCCACCTCAGGCTCAGTTTTCAGATACAGAGACAATGTGTCCTGTTTCTGCTGGATTCCTTCTCTGGGTAGAAGCTTCACTATGGGATGAGGTTGCACTGGGGAAAGAGGAAGCTGTAGTTAATGGAAATGTCAGTGACACTAATATGGAAACCCTAACCACACCTTGAGGCCACACTGTCCTCACTCCCTCAGAAGGCAAGTCATGGTTTTTTTCAGCTTCTCTGAACCCAGGGAAGAGCTCAAGCCATAAATCACAGGGTCTTGAACCTGTATCTAGGGTCTCCTCATTATGAAAAGAATGATTCCCTTAAGGGTTTTTTAAATTCTCTTCGCCAGTAAAGGGGAGGGTAAAGTCTGGAGATGCTCATAACAAGCACAAAATTTCCAAAATTCCACATAAATGGCAGTCAATTAAACAATTCATCCAAATTTCTTTATGGTAAAAAGATATACACTCCCCCTCCACTATGGAAAATTACACACAGTTTATTCCATGGCTTTACACACACCCAGCAATCCACTCAAGCTCCAGCTTGAGAAAAACAATACTCCCTCTCCCCAGTATGTTGACTTATTAAAATCCACTCCTTTTTTTCAATACCCACTATCCTAACCTGAATTCATTACTAACATGAACACCTATTTCGGACCCCAATACCATTCTCTTCTCTTCTAGTGAAACAGCATATGCTTCTTACATCTGTTCTGAAAGTTTGAGCTCACATCCTTCATAATAACCAAAGTCTCCTTGACTTTCTGATTGGGCTGCACCACGCTTGGCTTGGGCAAGAAGGTGAGGAAGTGCTCCAGAACTAGCTGGTGGATGGTCTTGGGCCCACTAGTAGCATCTCGAAGTAGGTCTTGGCCCAGCTTGGAGTCCGGAGGAACTCTCAGTATAAAGGACCGCTTTGGCTTTAGGGGCATTGGAACCACTTTTGCAGCCATCGCGCCTTGAAATCACACACCACACTCGTTTTGCAGAGCTTCAGGAGTCCCCTCTTACTGAAGGAAATCTGTCAGATAGCCAAGCTGCAGACAAGAGAAACCATGGGTTACCCACAAAACCAGGTAGGCATGCCTGCACCCCAGTACATGGCCTGGAGAGTGAGGCCACACGAAATGTAAAGCAGAAGGAAAGGTAAGCTGGGGTGGGGGGAACTCCTAACTGAAACGGAAGGTCCCTGAACTAGACACTCTTAACAAGCTTGGCCTGAAAGGAAGATCTGAGAATGAAAGCCGGACGATGTCCAAACCTCAAGGGTCATCCTCCCGAGAAATAGGAGATGCAAACTCCACTGGGAAGAGCGATGGGCTGGAAGACAGGACACCTGGGGTCCGACACCAAGGGCATCTGCTTATAAGTTGGCCTGGCCACTGAATCAAGCCGTACCGCACACCTAGGACCCCGGGTCCCTCAGATGCCCCTGGGGGGGGGGGGGGGGGGGGGGGGGCGGTTGATGGCTCAAGGAGCAATCGCAAGGCCGCAAGATGCGTCCCTACAGCGCCGCCGTGCCTTTTCCCCCGTGG
>NC_064814.1:59758114-59819412 GCF_023721935.1 Panthera uncia
GGGGGGGGGGGGGGGGGGGGGGGGGGGGGGGGGGGGGGGCAGTTGATGGCTCAAGGAGCAATCGCAAGGCCGCAAGAGCTGTCCATACATGGCCTGCTGACTTTTCCGCCGTGAGACCCCCGTGGAGAGCGGCAAGGGACATCCCAGTAGGGGCCAGCAGGCCAGGCCCACTCTGGAGCCTCTCCCACCGGCCAAGGGGCACCTTTACCACAACGACCAGCCAGCGGCATTGCCCGGGGTACGTTCCCGGCTCCCCAGGCGGTCAGGCACCCCCAGCAACGGACCAAGCTCTGCTCCCTAGAGGCCGCGTCAGCCTGGTTCCCGCCCTCGCGGAGCCCCTCACCTCTCGGGGGCTGTGCCGCCTCTGGGAGCTTGCAGGGGACGGTCCAGAGACCCAGGCGCAGAGACACGGGGAAACTGGGCGCGAGAGGCCAAGCCCTCCCCTCGCCCTTCGGAGTGCCCTCACGGGCCGCCGGCGACTATTGGCGAGCGCCGCCGTCAGTTCAGGAGCACGGCCGGGCGCGGTGCCTTCTGGGAGACCGGGTGCCCCCGCAGCTGCTACGTCACGACCGGTACTTCGTTTCCGGTGCGGAAGCCTGGTCTCCCCGCTCGGAGCGAGCAGTCTGCTCTTGTGAAGGCGAGGCTCGAGGCCGGCGACAGACCTCTCAGCGACAGAGGGAGGTTAGGCTGGCGGCAGCCGCTGTGTCTGGGGCTCTGTTTGGGAGACGAAAGGCAGAAAGCTGGCCCCAGTCCTCCATGACGGACTGGCACCTCTCCAGGTACCGGCGGCGTAGCTCCATGGCCTGCTGGGAAATGTAGTTCGGCCCCAAATAGCCAACGGGAGACCGCCAGGCGCGGCGGTGGCGACGGGGCAGTCCCACTCCCATCCCACCCACACCCCACCCCGGCGGCTCGGCCGGATGTGGGCTGCCTCTCGGACCGGAAGATCTGCGCGAGGCGGCGGCTGTTTCCGCCAGAGCGTCCGGTGTGGGTCAAAGGACTGCAGAGGCGGTGAGTGGGTGGAGGGTCGAGGTCTTTGCCGGGTTCTGGGTCCTGTCCCAGCTGTCCCTCCTGACGGGGGCGGCCCGTAGGTCAGAGCCGGGCGACCCTCCCTTTCCCTGCTTGCCAGCTTCTACCGTGCGTTCTGAACGGGTCATCTTGTTTTCAGAGAAATCCTAGTGGTCCTTCTCCAGTCGCCTTCGTTTCCGTCCTCAGCCTCTCACGGAGGCCTAAGCATCCTTTCTCCTTGCGTTGTTCCTGTACTCGGTTTATTCCCCAGTGAGGCACTGCTCAGGGTTGTGACAGCCTCGGGGCAGGGATTGCCTTATTCCTCTAAGCAACACCAGCCTCCGGCTGGATGACAAAAGTAAAAATACAATTTTTTTTTTTTTTCTTAACCTTGACTGTAGGTGACTCACTTAGCCATGGTTTAAAATATGTTACAGAAGGGGCGCCTGGGTAGCTCAGTCGATTAAGGTCGCGATCTCGCCGTTTGGGAGTTCAAGCCCCACATCAGGCTCACTGCTGTCAGCCTGTCAGTGCGGAGCCGGGAGCCTGCTTCAGATTCTCTGTCTCTTTCTCTGCTCCTCTACTACTCGTGCTCTGTCTCTCAAAAATAAATAAACGTTAAAAAAAATTTTTTTTAATATGTTACAGAGTAGTGTCAAAACTGTGTTCTACCACAAGTGTTTGTAAAAATAAAGAATACTTGCCTTTCCAGGCATCAGAAACAAAACAAAGCAAACAGCAACAAAAATTCCTTCAAGCAAAGCAGTATGGTTTGGGGGCACCTGAGTGGCTTAGTCGGTTAATTCTTTATTTGGGCTCAGGTCATAATTTCACAGTTGGTGAGGCAGAGCTCTGTGTTGAACTATGTGCTGACATTATGGAGCCTGCTTGGGATTCTCTCTCCCTCTCTCTCTGCCCCTCCCTTGCTCAGGCGTGTGCTTTCTAATAAATAAACTAAAAAAAAAAGGGTGCTGGTGGGGCCTGAGTGGCTCAGTGAGTTAAGTGGGGCTCTTGATTTCAGCTCAGGTCATGATTTTATGGTTCGTGGGTTCCATCCCTGCGTCTAGCTCCTTGCTGACAGCTCGGAGCCTGCTTGGGATTTCCTCTCTGCCCCTCCTTTGTGCTTGCACTCTCTGTCACCTGCCCGCTCAAAAAAAAAAAAAAAAAAAGTATGCAGGTCATGATCCCATGGTTAGTGAGTTTGAGTCCCACATCAGATTCCATGCTGACAGTGTGGAGCTTGCTTGGGATTCTCTCTTTACCTGCCTCTCTGCCCCTCCTTCACGTTCCTCCTCTCTCTCTCTCTCTCTCTCTCTCTCTCTCAAAATAAATAAGATCAGTATGATTTGAACTAGGAGTAAATAAATAGAACAGTAGAAAAGAATAGTAAATGCCAAAATTGACCTGAATGTATGTGAACCTGTATGAAGGGTAGCATTTCAGCTTAGTGTAAAATAGATGATGCTGAGCAAAGATTGTCTCTTCTTCTGGAAAAAAAGTAAGGCTCGTTTCCTTATACTGTACACAAAAAAATGGAATTTAATAACCAGTAAAAGAACACAAAAGAACGTTAATGTAGACGCAAAACAAGAAACTGAAATGCCTTAAAGTAAAATATAATCCTGTGTAACTGTATTTTACAAAAACTTTTGGGGCATCTGGGTGGCTCAGTCGGTTGAGCATCTGACTTCGGCTCAGGTCAGGATCTCGCAGTTTGTGACTTCTAGCCCCTCATCAGGCTCTGTGCTGACAGCTCAGAGCCTGGATCCTGTTTCAGACTCTATGTCTCCTTCTCTCTGCCCCTTCCCTGCTCATGCTCTGTCTCTGTCTGTCTCTCAAAAATGAATAAACATTAAAAAAAAAACCTAAAAAACAGTATTAATAAAGTCAGATAATGAATAGACTGGAAAGCAATTGTAAAAGAAAGACCAGATAAAGAATTAGACATTGCCAACATACAAAGAACTCCTGCCAACTGATAAAAGACAAAAGGCAAAGGCTATGAAGTCACGAAAACTAAATGGCCATTAATATTTGAAAAGAAGCTTAGGCACTTTGGAAATAGTTTGTCAGTCTCTCAGAATGATGTCACAGAATTACCGTGGCCCAGCAATTCCATTCTTAGGTATAAGCTCAAGAGAAATGAAAACATATTTCCATACAAAAACTTGTATGGGAATAGCAGCATTATTCATAATGGCTGAAAAGAAACAATCCAGATGTCTATTAACTGATGAGTGGCTAAACAAGATGTAGTGTGTCCCTACAATGGATTATTTTTCAGCAATAAAAAGAGGAATGAAGTACTAACACATCATTTAACATGGATGGACCTAGAAAACATGCCAAGCGAAAGAACCCAGTCATAGAAGCCCGCATATTGTACGATTCTACTGGCATGAAGTGTCCAGAACGGGCAAATCCACACAGACAAAAAGTGGGTAGTGGTTGCCAGGGGCTGGGGATAGGACAGAATGGCAAGTGACTGCCAGTGGAGGTAGGGCTTGTTTTGGGGGCGATGAAAATATTCTGGATTTAGTGCTGATGTTTCTACATATTGTGAATATACTAAAACCCGCTTGATACATACTTTGATGCTTATTTTTAAGAGGGCTAGACAGAGCGCAAGCAGGGGAGGGACAGAGAGAGGGAGACACAGAATCCGAAGCAGGCTCCAGGCTCCGAGCTGTCAGCACAGTGACAAGCCGTGAGATCTTGACCTGAGCCGAAGTTGCATGCCTAGGTGCCCCTTAATATACACTTTGAAAGGGTGGATTTTATGGTATGTGAATTCTATCTCAATGAAAAAAAAAAAAAAAAACAACGGAAATTTTCATCTTACAAATACAAATGTTTAGTATCTAAAATATTTATGTAGTTCCATAAAAATATTTATGGAACTACAGACAGCTGAGTTCCATATCTAGATATATATGTACGGGGAGGTGGTGGAGAAAATACAGGAAGATGTTCATGGCAAGGTTTCATCGAGGGGAAATTGGGAACAGCTAAGCAAATAGAACACACGAACTGTGTGGGAGTATCAATTGTGTGCATAGAACCAAACTCCAGGAAGGAACCAAGGCCTTGTTTCACGTTCTGGCCACAACTGTGGAGAACTTGAGTCCAGTCTAGGTTCTAGCATGAAAGTGGAAAGATGAGTTGGAGTAGGAGAGGTTTAGAGCCTAATATTCTTTTGATTCTTTTCTCCCTCCCTCTTACATCCTTTCTCTTTGCATCTCTTTAAATGGGGGATGACAGAGGGAGTACCTGAACTAGAACACCCAATATTCCACAGATTCTCCATGGATCAGGACAGATTTTTTTAAAAAGCTGACACTTGAAATGTGTGTCTCTTTTCCCACTCGAGCAGCTCCATCTCTCTCGTGGTGTTCAGTAGGGAAGTGGGATCTCACAGTGATCGACTAAGTGACAACAAATTGAGTGCAAACCGAGTGCGATGACGACCAAATTTTCAAATCGGTTTATTTATGAGGCCCAGTCTGCTTGATTGATTTTTTCAGCTTTCCAAGTCCTCAAGAAAAGAGGGGGATGGAATGAAGGGACACATCTTTGCCATAGAGTTCTGAGGGAACCTGAGGGTGAGGTCTCTGTCTCGGGGGCATCTTAGGGTGCTAATTCATACAAGGATTTATTAAGCAACAGCCATGTACTTCCTCCCTTGAGGTATCATCAGTACATGTGCTCTCTTCACTCTTGTTTTACCAATATTCGTGTACCTAGCTTATTTCTGCTACCATCCCATAGGCATTTTGGACACAGACGCTGTTCTCTTACTCAATATATTACCCACAGCAGCTGAAACCCAGTAAGTGTTCAATAATGACAGTCGAGTATACGGATTCAAGATACAAGGCTGGGAGCCAGAAGAGAGATGCAAAGTGTTGGGCATTCAGGGAGGCCCCTGGCCACCCACTGGACAGATGATCAGAGGATCCGTGTTCTTCCCTCCATCATGTGTTCCAGGGCTGAAGATAGGCTGAAGGGGCCCAGAGCAAGAGAAGCCGGTGAATGTGTAGATAACGGACTTGTTTGTTACATTGTAAAAGGAAATGTCTCCGGTGGTGTAATCAAGGAAGATGCCGACACGTCTGGGGGGTTCCGTCATCTGCAGGCGCGTTGGGGGAATGGTGGACACCTGGAATTCGCTTCGCTTTGTCATCATCACCACCCAATAGCCATTGTCAGGTGACAGAGTCATGTTCCCCTTCCTGCTCATGGATGCCTTGCAGATACCCAGGATCCACCCTGTCTTGTTTCCTACCTCCACTTCCCAATAATGGCGGCCAGAGAGGAAGCTTGGAAGGCCTAGGGCAATGATGCAACTATCGAATCTTTCTGGACTGTCAGGCAGACGATCCCACTTGTTTCCAAGTCTCACGCTTTTCAGGTCATTAGAGAAGATGAGATTGGGGTGGGCAGTTTCTGTGTCCAGAATCACATTAACTGCAGAGAGAATTAGAATACCTAGCTGGGGGTCCATGGGCAACATCCCCACAGGGTCCTCCCCACCTCCAGGAAACATGCAAAGGGACATTCTTCTAGAATTCAGTGGAGGTCAGCACGGGGACCCAGCAGGTGAAGGCCACTTGCCTTGGTCTGGGCACTTACCGGCATGTGTCTGAGCGCAAATCAGTTCTGGAACTATAGAGAAAAACAAGATGGGAGAGGGGGGAACCCTGAGCATCCCAATTCAGAGAGGCTAAGTCTACTCTGGTCACTGCAACCAGGACAGACAAGGACCCCCATCCCAGCTCAGGACCTTGCTTCCTCTGCTTGGATTAACCCCATTCCTCCCAGACCCCAGGGTCTGCCTTGGAGACTCTGTGGTCTGATGAGACGACCCAACCAACAAGTCCAGTACAGAGCCTATGAGGGCTTTCTTCTGCCTTTGATACGCGTGTTTCTCTCTCTTCTAAATAATGCCCAGAAGTCCAGCACAGGGAATATCACAGTAACCCCTGGCAAGCACATTATACCACCACTATACTCACCGTTGATGGTGTCCATTTCTGAATGCAGAATTTCTAAAAGAAGAAAGGGAGGTTGAGTTAGGTTCCGTGGCTAGGGACAGATCAGGAAGAGGCTGAAGGTGGCGTCAGAATGGCCGTGGGAGATGGGGAAGAGATGCCAGGGGGTTCTGGGCTATGTGGATCTCAGGGAGGAAGTCAGCAGGTACCTCCCATTTTCTTCCTAGCCCACCTACCCGAGAAGTACTTCATGCTCTTCTCCACAAACTCCGATTTCTGGTAGAACAAGTGCATCTTTTTTTCCACCTCTGGAGGAGTGGCCCATGGCTTAGGGACAGTCACCATCTTGGCCCTAGAGGCAAAAGATTGTTGGGGCGCCTGGGTGGCTCAGTCGGTTGAGCGTCTGGCTCTTGATTTTGACTCAGGTCATGATCTTGGGATCATGGTCCCAGGGTCATGGGATTGAGCCCCGAGTCAGGCTCTACAATGAGCTTGGAATTTGCTTAAGATTTCTCTCTCTGTCTCTCTCTGTCTCTCTCTGTCTCTCTCTGTCTCTCTCTGCCCCTCCCCCATGAGCACTCTCTCTTTCTCTGAAATTAAAAAAAGACTGTTGGCCAGAGAAGGCGGGAGCCTAGGGGTAGTTCCCATGAGGTGGAAGTAAGGTGCAACCTCCACAGGGCACACCCAGTCTGCCTGGGTTTTGCAAAGAAAGTCTTCTCTGGAGTTTCAGTTTTAAACACTGGTCCTCAACTTTGGCCCCAGATTGGCATGACCTAGGGGTTTTTAAAAAACACTGATATCAAAACCACAATCAGTTTTAACAGTGGCCTGAAAATGGTGCTGATATTGAAATGTTCAGCCCAGAATTAGCTAGGTCAAATTAATTACACTTCTTCGGTCTTTTGCTGTTGAAATAGAAATGACAATAAGAACAAAGAGCCACAATGAGATATGACTCATTAGAATGGCTATGATTATTTTGAAAAAAATCAAAATGACAAGTATTAGCAAGGACCTGGAAAAATTGGGACCCTTGTGCATTGGTGGTAGGAACGTAAAATGGTGCAGACACGGTGGGAAATAGTATAATGGTTCCTCAAAAAAACCAAACATAGAATTACTATATGACACATCAATTCTACTTTTGGGTATATACCCCAAAGAATCGAAAGCAGAGACTCAAACAGATGTGTTTGTAGCAGCATCATTCACAAAAGCTGTAAGGTGGGAGCAATCCAAGTGTCCACTGATGGATGAAAGGATAAACAATATTGGTGTCTACATACAATGGAGTATTTCTCAGCCTAAAAAAATGAACCAAATTCGGATACATCCTATAATGTGGATGGACCTTGAAGACATTACGCTGAGTGAGATAAGCCAGGCACAACAGCACACATACGGAATGATTCTACTTCTCTGAAGCGGTTCAAGTAGTCGAATTCACAAAGACACGAAGTAGATTGGTGGTTGCCAGGGGTTGGGTGAGGGGGCAGTGGGGAGTTAAGGTTTAATAGTATGAAGTTTCCATTTGGGAGGATGAAAAAGTTCTGGAGACGAGGGTGGTGTCGGTTGCACGATAATACGAATGTACTTAATGCCACTAAACTGTACATCTAAAAATGGTTAAAGTGGTAAATTTCATGTAAGATATGTTTTACCACCACCACCAAAAAAAAAAAAACCAAAAACAAAACAAAACAAAACAAAAAAAAACGGGGAAAGGACAAGAAAAATGATGCCAGGGTCAGACTCTTGGAGATTTGGGTTGAATTTGTGTGCCAGGGCCTGGATGTCAGGCTTTTGTAAAGCTCCCAGGATGACTGTAACATCCAGCCTCCTCTCTCCCTTTCTCTTCCCTCCCCTGTCGTCCTCTCTCCCTTTCTCTTCCCTCCCCTGTGGGCTGGGCGTAGCATCTCCGCCCTTAGCAGGCGTTTCCCTCCCCATAAGCACTCTGGGCTCAGCGAGGGAGGCGCTTCTGCAGGAACAGTTTTGGTGAGGCAATTCGCCTTTAGGGAGGTTTCTTAGGAACCACCGTTAGCACCACAGGCTGTGTTTGTTCTTTCCGGTCTTCAGCCCGTGCTCTTCCTCCTGATCACACTCCCATTTTCCCTACACAAATCCAAAAAGGCCTTTGCAAGCTGCAGGAGATGGGAGAAGCCCAGGAGGAGTCACAAACCCGGGGTTGGGAGCATCTCCCTCCTAGGAATGCCTCCCCTACTGCTTCCTGTAGCACACCCAAGGAAACAGGAGGGAACCTCTCGGTACCTGTGCAGGGTGACTCCGATGTCCTAGGAGAGAAAAGAGGGAAGCTCTCCATTACCAGTCTCCTAGGGGCTGTGCTGACTCCTGACCCTTCCTCCCGATCTCTCAGCCCCAGGGTATCCGTAAAAGTGGGCACCTCTCCCCGGTTCTAATTCTCATCGCCCAGTGGGGCTTGCAGCAGAACCACACCCAAGCCCTGCTTTTCTCTTCTCAGAGATGCCAGGGGATCCCTTGAATGCTGGGACACCCTGGGCTCTTGAGAGCTCGTCAAAGGGATCTGGGCGTAAGACTCTCGTCCTGTACTGGCTTGGGTAGAACTCTTGCAGTGCCGGGAGCCCATGTCGTCCTGCTGGGCACAGCAGGCGGGGGAAGGCCGGGTCCAACCACACTCACCTGCATGAGCTCCCATTCCGGCTGGCTCTGTTTGACCTCCATCTCCCCAATCAGCTCATTGAGAAGGGCGATGTCTCTGGACGCTCGGGTGCTGTATGACTCCCTGACGTGGCCAATGGTCTGGCCCAGCTCCTCTAGGGAGGCCATGAAGAACTTCTCTTGCTCTTCCAGAAAATGGTACAGCTGCTTCAACTGGTGCCGGATTCTCTGCTTCCGGGTTTCGATTTGTTTCTGGGGAACAGAAAGGTGTAGGGGGTCTGTGCAGTGTGCTGGATGTGTATGCCCAGAGAATCCCCAGAAGCCCACCTCCTGGCGATGGGTAAGAGGCAGGCTTCCTCAGCTTCTTGGAGGCCTGCATTTCAGAGCAGGAGGCAAAATGGACAGAACCTTCCAGAACAGACTGAGAGTGGCAGGGGCTGGCTCTCGTAAAATGCCCTGACACCTAGTATCATGGGTTGATTTGTATCCCCTCAAATACCTATGTTGAAATCCCAACCTCTACTACGTAAAGAATATGATCTTATGTGGAAACAGCGTCATTGCAGATGCAATTAGTTAAGATGAGGTCATCCTGGAGTGGGGAAGTTGGGACACAGACACACGGGGAGAACGCCATGTGAAGAAACGTAGGCAGAAGGCGAACAAGCTGAGGGGAGAATCCCGGGATGTGTCTTTCCCTCAAAACCTTCAGAAGGAACCAATCCTGCCAGCAACTTGATGCTGGACTTCTGGCCTCTAGAACTGTAGAGAATATATTTCTGTGGTTTAAGCCATTCTGTCCGTGGCACTTTGTTACGGCAGCCACAGGACACTAAGATACCCGGTGTCACCGTCTTTCTTCCTTGAAAGCCAGTGTGCGGATGGCCTCTACCTGGGGTCATAAATGGACGAGGTTATAACTACCAGATCGTCCAGGAGGGAGACCTCACTCCCTGTCAAAGTGTTGGCATGTAGAAGGTCTTCAGTGTGGCTCTGAATGGAGGCCGTCGTCCATTCATGTGAAGTGAACTTGACCTCCGCTACCATTGCACAGAGGTCAGCCCTTGGTCCATACTCTACCACCCTCTTTCTCCTCATCACTAGAGAGTTCCTGCAGAGAGGTGAAGTGGCTCTAGGGCACCTCCCCCTTCCTCCGTGGAGAGAGAAACCCCTTCGGATCCTCTAGGATCTGGACTTAAAAAAAAAGTCATTTCATTTTTGGCTCAAAAGCATCGTCGGTCCTTTTGAACCAAAAATGTCTCCTTACCTTTGGTGGTGGTTGTTGATGGTAGCAACACTGGCTTTTTTCTTTCTTAAAGAGGACAGGCCAGTTGTCATGTTTACTGTTCTAAAATCGTTTGATAGTTTTGCCCATGATTAAATTCGGCTACATGTCGTGGACAAGAATACCATATACTTAGTGCTCTGGCTTCCCTAGCACATCGCACGGGGAGGCAGAGTGTCCACTTTGCCCCTCACTGTTATTGTGAGACTGAGATCGTCACTTGGTTGAGGAGGGGTCTATCACATCTCTCCACTGTAAATATACATTATTTTCTTTATAATTATCAAGTAATTGGAGGAGTCAGTATCCTGTTCTCTTACAATCTCCTGCTGAAACTTTTAGCATCTGTCGATGATCCCTGCTGATGTCAATTCTTATACTGGTGCTCGTATAATGGAAATGTTTTTTATTGTTTATTTTTGAGAGAGAGGGTGTGGGGGAGGGGAGAGAGAGACGGGGGCGGGGGGGACAGAGGATCTGAAGTGGGCTCTACGCTCATTGCAGCGAGCCTGACGTGGAGCTCGAACTCATGAACTGTGAGATCGTGACTTGAGCCGAAGTCAGACGCTCAACTGACTGAGCCACCCAGGTGTCCCTGGAAAATTTCTAATTCAATTATTCTTCTATATTTGTTTTAGCTGGCATTGCGCTATAAAAAAGAGCTTCCCCTTCCCCCTACCATATGATTAAACAAAAAAAATTTTTTTGACTGTTGAAAGAAGGAGGAAGAACAGAAGGGGAAAACAACATCACCTTTCTACAGGGGCTCATGTCATTGAGTGTCTTAAGGGAAGGGCAGACCTTCCTGTCCACCTGAGTTTCCCTGCGACCCAGGCTCTGCCTCACCTTCATGACAGGGGCATCCCTGACCTCTCCTTCACCCACACGTTCCAAGCCACTTAGGATTATAGGGTTTTCTTTTATTACACTTCATGAGTTTCCCAAAAGTCAGACACCTGGGCCAATGCCATGCCTGTCCCCATTCCTGCCCTTTGTTATCTTTGCCTGTTCCCCATTGTGGTGTGGTAGGAGATGGTGTCCAGGCCACAGAAACGCATCAGGCAAATTAAGGCTCATTCGGGGAGGCGAATTCGCCTGCAGGGAAAAAGGAAGCAACTTATGTGTCCAAGTTCCACAGAGGAAGGCCCACAAGTGTATTTATTGAAATACGTGGCACCACAGAGTGACAGTTTTAAAGGAAATGTCGACTTTAACCATTTGAATTTTAAAAATCAATATGGTGTTTGTAAAAAAAATAAAATGGACAACAATTATAAAAACGATACAGAGGACTATTTAAAATGGAAAAGTCTTGGGGCACCTGGGTGGCTCAGTTGGCTAGGCATCTGACTCTTGATTTTGGCTCAGGTCATGAATTCACGGTTCGTGAGATTGAGCCCTGAGTGGGGCCCCCCGCTGACAGGCTGGAGCCCGCTTGGGGATTCTCTCTCTACCCCCTCTCTGCCCCTCCCCCCTGAAAATAAATAAGATTTAAAAAAAATAAAACAAAATGGAAAAGTCTCACCTCCCATTTCCTCAATCCCATCCCTCAGCAACAGCCACTGGTGTTAGATTTGCTGAACCATTTTGCGGCGAGTATGAGAAACACAGGGCCCTCGGAGATTCCCTTCCCTGCTGGAGGTGGGTCTCCCTCTCCAGGGGCAAGCTCATCCTTGGATTCCTGCCCCGTCAAGAACAGGCGATTCTATTTTTTTTTAATGTTTATTTGTTTTTAAGAGAGAGAGAGTGCACACAAGCAGGGGAGGGGCAGAGAGAGAGGGAGACACAATCCGAAGCAGGCTCCAGGCTCTGAGCTGTCAGCACAGAGCCCGATGCAGGGCTCGAACCCATGAACCGTGAGATTATGACCTGAGCCAAAGTCAGATGCTTAACCGACTGAGCTACCCAGGAGCCCCAAAAGCAGGTGGTTCTAAATATGTGATCAGTTCTGTTTCCCTATGAACCAGAACATAATTTGGGGACCCCCCCCCGCTCACACTTGGTCCCCTCCCTCCTTCTGTAGGGGTGAATCCAGGCGAGGACTGGCCACAGAACACCCCTGGCCTTACCAGGAAGTCCGCGGTCTTCTTATCCCCCTGAGATCTCTGCTCCTCCCCAGATTTTCTCAACTCCTTCAGATACTCCAGCTGCTTTTGAATTTGCTCCTGGAAAAGGGGCACTTTATGAAGTTTAAACTTGGAGTTGGTGTCAACTCTAGAGGGAAAAATCTGCTGTAGGGAGTAAGGCGGATGGTGCTGCAGCCAAGAGCATAGGGAGGGTGCCCAGGAAAGAGGAAGAATGAATCCATCTCACAAGGGAAACAGAGCCAAGAAGTGGTGAGAGATTCATAAAGACCTGTGAGCACCTGCATTCAGCGATGCCTGAAGCCAGTGCCCTCGGATCTCAGCTACATGAACCACTAAATTCCCTCCTTGCTGGTCTGGTTTGTGTTGTGTTTTGTCATTTACAACCCAAGAATGCTGGCTAATGCATCAACCCCCCAGGGTCGTTGGGAAAATAAAGCTGCCCTGGCATGTCCCAGTGACTGGCAGAGAAAGCCCCCCGCCCCCGGCCACAACAGGAAGCCCTACCTTATATTCCAGGGCAGCCTCCTCGATAGGGCGCACTCGGTGGCCTCGGTGCTCTTGACTCAGCCTGCAGATGAGGCAGATAGGCTCCCTGTGGTCCTCGCAGAAGAGCAACTGGGCCTGCCTCATATGTCGCTCACACTGTGGCAGGGCCTTGGGGCTCAAGCTGGTCATCTGCAGGCCCTCCTGCTGCTTGCAGTCTCCTGAGTTCTTTACCAAGAGTGGGGCCTGGCTCTGGAGCCAGCTAGTTGAGCAGCTGTCTGAGGTCTTGGGATCCCTAGAAGCCACGGAGCGTCTGCAGGAATCGCGCACATGCGTGCCACCAACCGGGTCTCCTTCCTGGGCACGGCCAAGGACATACACAGCGTCATCCCGTGGCTTCCCTGGAGACACGGCAGTGGAAAAAGTTCCTGAGTGACAAAGCCAAGGTGTGATGCAGGGGTGCTACCAAGCACAGCAGAGGGAGCGAGCCCACGCCTGGGACACACGAGTTCCTGGTTAGACTGTGGCCGCTTCTAGCTTGTCCTCCCCTGACTTCGCTCCAGCAAGGCAGTCAACCGCCCACTGGAACTGAGGGCTAAGGGCTAGATCTCAGGGCAGTCCTGAGACTTGCAATCCTTGGGTATTTATCCTAAAGAAGGGTCTTTTGTTATAAATTCTATGCCTTCTTCCCACACAGACGCGGATCTGGCAGGTGATATAAAGGCAGCGAGACATTCTGACCAGTGTTTGCTCTGCCGCTGAAAACCGCCCAGGCTGCTCAAGACGTGAGCGGGATCTCCCTGAGGACGTGGATTTACTCGCAGCCTGACCCCTAGGAGAGTCGATGGCACATGGTAAGGAGTTGAGAAGTGTGTGTGCAGTGAAAGACCTCTCCTCCCATCCAGTTCAGGAAGTCTTAAGCAGAAGTAAAGAAAGGGATTTGACTTTATAAGGCTGAAGGGCTTAACCCACCATGATGACAAACAGCTGCGACCAGCTGTGCCCCAGGACCACAGCACAACTTCACGAGGCAGAAATGACAGGAGGTACAAGAAACGGAAACACGATCTATCAGTCCCCTCCCGCCCTCTCTCACAAGGTCCCAGGAATTCCTATCACAGAATTGATTGCTTCCCATCAACTGATGGCTGCCTCCCACCCCCAACCCCCCTCCAAACCCCTACATTTCTCAGCCTCCCTTGCTGTTAGGTGTGGCTATTTGACTGCTTTCTGGCCAAAGGGATATAAATGGAGGCATCACGAGCAGCTTCTAGAAACTTCTGGAAATCTTGCCTAAGTGATACTCTTCTCCTTTGTCCTTCCACCCTGCTGCTCGGAATGAGACCATGAGCTTGAGAGCCAACTTGGTGGAACAGAAAAGCAGGAGGAGCCTGGTTCCTTGTTATGAACCACCTGTGAGTCATGTATATGAAAGAGAAACAAACTTCTAGCTTGTGTCAGTTTGCATTACGTTGGCATTTCTGTTACCCACAACCCAGCACAATCCTAATTTCTGCCTCCTAAGTGAAAGAGATTTAGGATTTTAGCCAGCAGCTCTCCTTGCTGCCCAGAGAGAGGGGTGAATGGCAGAATCTCGGCCCCGTGACATACTGCCATGGGGTCATTGTGAGAAGCGGGTATTTTTACCCAGTCTTTCCCAGATGCTCAAGCTGGAGTCCACGAATCCCTTGGAATTCTAAAGGACTTCAGGGTGTCTAAGAACTGACTTGCTGAACTTTGATGCAGCATTTTGTGAAGATGTGCATACGTGCATTTTCTCAGGATTCACATCCTACCTCAGATTCCCAAAGGGTCGGGGATGTCAGGGGAAACCCAGGCATCTGGTGACATAAATACAGTGGGGATAAAAGGAGGTTTGTGCGGGAACACCTGCACTGGTCACCATCTCTAAGGATGCCAGGTCTTGTGAGTTTTGGGGTCCTTTCTCACCTGAAGAAGGAGGAACTTCTGGATCTGAAGGCTCATGGAGCTCACCGCCTACCACCTCTGTCAAGGCCTCAGGGGGTTCTTGACCCCCAATTCTGTTTTTCTTAGAAGGTCCTGTAGATTCTGGATGCTCCCACGTCGTCTTTGCTCTAGTCAACGATACATTGGGAAGTGTATTCCTGAATGCTCCCCCTTTCAGGCTCATGGAATGTTCTGGATTCCTAACGCCTTTCTCTGGAGTCACAGTAGCCCCTACATTCAGAGTGGCCACTTCACTGAGGGTGGCTGCTGAGTCTGGATTGTCACTTCTCATTTTCTCTTGAGACAGAAGAGTTTCTGGATTGGGGACTTCTCTCTCTCCTGAAAAAATGGTAATTTCAAGACTTCTGGGGCGCTTCTGTGCAGAAGGTAAATGTGCTTCATTTATTTTGGATTTTGTCCTTCCTAGGGACCCAGGAAGCGACCCATAGTTCAGTCCTTGGAGCCTTCCTAAGCTGGCATTCCTGCGTAGCCTGACGCTGGGATCGATCCCCCTTTCCCCCTGCAGCTTGCCAGAGAATGGGCATTTCCTGCAGGACAGAGTCGCGTTCCTAGCCCCTGGCTTGCCCAGCATATCCAGGCCTTCAGAGGTCTTCTGATCTCTCCGTTTTCCCTGAGGCTTCTTCTGGGTCCCCCTTCCAGCCTCAGGCTGGCTGGATGGCAGACTGGGGGCCCCGTCACCACTTTGCCGCTGCCTGTCACCTTCCAGGACATCTGGTATCCTCAGGCCTTTGGGCTTATTCTCCCCGGAGGAACAAGACATTGCTGAACCATCTGCGCCACTTTCTTGTATCAGAGACTCTGCAAAGACAGCAAGATGCAAAGGCATGAAGATGTGTGGTGCTCGAGGCCAGGGGTTGGGAGAAGGGAGAGAAGGGGAATCCTCTTAATTACAGAGGTTTTGGGGCACCGGGGCGGCTCAGTCGGGTAAGCGTCCGACTTCGGCTCGGGTCGTGACCTCGTGGTTCACAGGTTCGAGCCCCGCATCGGGCTCTGCTGACAGCTCCGAGCCTGGAGCCTGCTTCCGAATATGTGTCTCCCTGTCTCTCTCTCTCTCTCTCTCTCTGCCCCTCCCCCATGTGCGTTCTATCTTTTTAAAAAACAAATAAATTTTGAAAAGATTTTCTCTCTCCCTCTCTCCCCCTCCTCCACTCGTGCTCTGTCTAAAAAAAAATTACAGAAGTTCAGAGCGTTCTAGGCAACAGCAGTCAATTACCATCAATTAAGAAAATGCTAATTAGTTGTTATATATTTCCCAAATGGTGCTTTTCAAACGTCTTTGACAGGAGAACATCCAATATAAAGTCTTACACAGGATTCTTAATACATAAAATACATAAAAACCCTAGTTTACTTCTATAAGTGTGTGCATGATTATACATGTACAAAGCTCACTTATAAAATCCTTCAATAAAGAAGTATTAAGGTGTTTGGCACAAAAATTTGAAAACAGGTTTTGAAGGACTCTGTTAAAACTTCAGAAACTCACTTCTGTTTTATTCTTTGGTTTCACGATGTGAAGAAAATCCTAACACACAGATGAGTAAGTCTAAATGGTGACTTTTTTTTTTTTTTAACTATTTGCTTGGAAATTTGAGGATATAGTTTCACTACAGAAGTGACAGGAAAGCCTTAATTCCAAGGTCTACATAAAAAAAGAGTTCAAGTGCAGTACAAACTGTCACCCTGGTGGCCTCCAGAATTTCAAAATTCAGTTAATGACACATTTTATTTTATTTGTTTATTTTTAAAGTTTTTATTTATTTTTTTGAGAGAGACAGACACAGCATGAGCCGGGGGAGAGGCAGAGAGAGTGGGAGAGAGAGAATCCCAAGCAGGCTCCATGCTGCCAGCACAGGGCCTGATGCGGGGCTTGAACTCATGAACCGTGACATCATGACCTGAGCCGAAACCAAGAGTCAGACTAACTGACTGAGCCACCCAAGCGCCCCTAATGACACATGTTAATATGAAATTGTTGGTTTTGTGAGTTAGAAAAGTTAATAAAATTTTTTTTTAATGTTTTTTTTTTTTTAACATTTATTTATTTTTGAGACAGAGAGAGACAGAGCATGAACGGGGGAGGGTCAGAGAGAGAGGGAGACACAGAATCTGAAACAGGCTCCAGGCTCTGAGCAGTCAGCACAGAGCCCGACGCGGGGCTCGAACTCATGGACCGCGAGATCGTGACCTGAGCCGAAGTCGGACGCTTAACCGACTGAGCCACCCAGGCGCCCCGAAAAGTTAATAAAATTTGAATTAAGTATTTGCTGACATTCCAAAGAATCCCTGAAATATCTTCCTGGGATGTAACTTGAAAACTGCTACTCTAGTAAAGAAATGAAGATTTTTTGTAATTAGCACCTTAATGTTTCGTTTGAAGAAGCTCTTATTGAAATGACCTCAGAGTGGTTTAAAACACTTGGCTGTTGTAAAAACATGTTGCTTCCTAGGAAAATGTTAAGTTCTTGGAACTGGCTCCAGAACTCGGGGGAAAGCCCTGAAGATGCTAATAACCAGGTTTTAAAACATAACAAAGTAACTTACAAATTCTCCTCATCCAAAAAAAAAAAAAAAAATTCTCATCAAATGACTCTAGACTCCGGTTACGGTTTAATCCATCACTCTTTCAAAGAGCAGGAAGTTCCATGTTATTTAAACATTTCTAGGGGCGCCTGGGTGGCGCAGTCGGTTAAGCGTCCGACTTCAGCCAGGTCACGATCTCGCGGTCCATGAGTTCGAGCCCCGCGTCAGGCTCTGGGCTGATGGCTCGGAGCCTGGAGCCTGTTTCCGATTCTGTGTCTCCCTCTCTCTCTCTGCCCCTCCCCCGTTCATGCTCTGTCTCTCTCTGTCCCAAAAAAAAAAAAAAAAAAAAAAAAAAAAACTTTGAAAAAATAAAATAAACATTTCTACTTCAAAAAACACACATGGAAAGCATTTCTAATGTGTCCTTGGAGTCTGGAGGTAGAAGAAATACTCAAACACTAAAGAGTATGTTTTTTTACACTTGATCTTAGCCAAAAGGCCGAGAAGTGAGAAAGAATATTTTTTTAAGCCGACCACGTATTAGCTCTCCCCCCAAATCTCACACACAAAAAATCTTTAAAAGCAAACATCAAATAGGTCACATTCGTCGATCACAGTGTAATGAAATCAGAAACTTACAACCAAACAGGAGCAGAAGAACAAGAGGCAGAAGGGAGGAAAACAAGGGAAGAGAAAAGATGGAGGAAAGGAAGAAAAAGGATTGAGAATTTTAGAATACCGTTGTGAAATGGGTCAGAGAGCTCAAAAGAAATTAGGTGGGTCCCCTCCCCAAGATACTTGTCGGTCCACAAGCGTTAAGCACTTAGGAAGTACAGGATCCTGTAAGATCAGGCATCTAGCTCCTGCCTCTTCTGATTCTGTCCCACAGTCAGAATCTCAGTCTTTTTGTTTTTTTTTTAAGCCTTTGGGAGCTTTGGCTATACTCACCCAGCTCCAAAGACCTGAGCGGCAGAAAGGAATTGCTCGGCCAGTGTCACTGGGGTCATTGGGAAACCCGGGACTCCTAATCCTCAGGTCACAACACACTGGTCCAGAACCAAGTTCTTTCTTGCACCTCCGCCCCACCCCATGAACAGCCCGAAGTCGTGCTGCAGGATGCAAGGGCATGGGACCTGCTTACCTGGGTCAGTCGCCTTGTGGAGCTCCTCTGCCAGGAAGTTCTGGTTGATGGCCCTCAGGACCTGCAGGGTCAGCCGCACGGCACACTCTTCCCCATAGTGGGTGATCAGCAGGGTGGCCAGCTTCACTGGCCTGGCTTTCTGGAGCTGGCCCCGGGGGATCCGGGATTGATCCTTCTCCAGGCTGGTGTTCTGGAGCTTAAACTTGAACCTCTCAAAGTCATTGGGCACCAGCCCCTCCAGGGAGTGCAGCAGATGGTCACTAGGGGTCTTGATCATGGTGTTGACCAGGAGAGGCCGGAGCCAGATGTCTGAAACAGCTTCTGTCCTGGAGCCCAGAGGGTGAGTAAAAAGAGACAGGTTGTGAAATAACGGAAAAGGCACAGGAAACACTCTGCACTCTGGTGAAAATGGAGCTGTGAGTGTCATTGTTTGTTTGTTCCCAGTGTCATCACTGGCTCATGTTCTCTTTCTGACAGGTTTGGAGAGGGCTGGGAGGGCACAACGCCTTTCCCGACACATGGTCCTCCAGATGTCCCACCCCTCACTTCCACATACCGGCCTGCAGAGCATCGGGTAAATATGTGTGTGCGTGGAAGGGGGTCTGGGATCGGATTCCAGAGCCTTCATCCTGAGTAGGCACTCAGATGCTTCCCTCTCTCCTCCCAGGATATGGGGGCGGGCGTGGGGAATAGGAACAAAGCCCTGGTCCCACGCTGAAGAGGAAAAGGGTCAGTCCCCTTGGCCACTTGTTCTCCTGCAGACTCCTGGGATTTTATTGACTCTCCAGAGCAAATGTGGGGGGGGGGGATGGAATCAACAAATGCAGCCCCACAAGCTTTGCCCTTCCCTCACCAAGAAGGAGGCGAAGCCAGAAGGGCACTGCCAGGACACAAGCCCTGGTGTCACCCTTGCTGGTGTAGGTCCAGCTGTCTGGTACTTGCAGCATCGTGAAGGCCTCAAAACACCTTGCGTGGAAATGTCAAACTGATTTGTTTCCTACTCTGCCCTGGCTTCCTGAGGGCATACCTCCGAGGGAGGGTGCTGGTCCATGCACATTTGTGTAACAAGTTTTTTGTCGTCGTTTTTTTTTTTTTTTTTTTTTTTTAATTTTTTTTTTTTCAACGTTTTTTTTGGGACAGAGAGAGACAGAGCATGAACGGGGGAGGGGCAGAGAGAGAGGGAGACACAGAATCGGAAACAGGCTCCAGGCTCCGAGCCATCAGCCCAGAGCCTGACGCGGGGCTCGAACTCACAGACCGCGAGATCGTGACCTGGCTGAAGTCGGACGCTTAACCGACTGCGCCACCCAGGCGCCCCTGTCGTCGTTTTTTTTTAAAGTAAGCTCTACATCCAACTTGAACTCAGTTGAACTCAGAATGCTTGAACCGGCGCTTGAACTCAGAACCCGGCGATCAAAAGTCACATGCTCTATGGACTGAGCCAGCCAGGTGCCCTAAACACATATTTTGGACACCATGCCAGGATGCTGGAGAAAGAAGGGTGAAAAAGGCATAGGTGTCCTTTGGAGCTCATGGCCCAGTGTGGGGTTCTAGAAGTCACTCCAGAGCTAACGCAAGTCGTATGTGTGGTGAGCTGACTTCTGCCACAGTTAACTGCTTCTGTCTTTCTGCATACCCTGATTTTTATCCCCAACTTTTTGTTTTGAAAAATTTCAAACCTACGGAAAAGTCGAGAAGAGTTACCTGGATTCACCAACTGTTCACATCTTCCAGTACTTGGTGATTCTCTCTCTTACATACACACATGCATGAAGTTTCTTTTTCATTTTTTCCCCCTCTGAACCATTCGGTAATGAATCTCAAACATTATCAGATATTACTCCAAATACCAGATACCCTAAGTACTAAGAACGAGGATATAAGGATACTATTTTATTTATTTTAATGTTTATTTATTTTTTGAGAGAGAGAATGAGCAGGGGAGGGGCAGAGAGAGAGACGGGGAGACACAGAATCCGAAGCAGGCTCCAGGCTCTGAGCTGTCAGCGCAGAGCCTGACATGGGACTCGAACCCACAAACTGCGAGATCGTGACCTGAGCTGAAGTCGGATTCTTAACTGACTGAGCCAGTCGCCCCTGACTGAGCCAGCCAGGCGCCCCAAGGATATTTTAAATACTCAGAATACAGTCATCACACTCTGCAAAATTAACATCATTATCATAGTTTAATGAATCCATAATCAGATTTCTTCAGTTGCCGTGGTGATAATGTCCTTGACAGCTTTTCCCCCTTCCTGATCCGGGGCTGAGTCAGAGATCCTGCATCACTTTTAGTTGTCACATCTCTGTGGCCTGCTTGTATCTAGAACACTCTCACACTTACCCACCTCTTAAAGTTCTGTCAAGACAATGTTTTTGAAAAGTGCGTTCCAAGCAGAATGTCCCTCAGTTTAGATCTGTCTGGGTGTCTCCTTGTTACTAGACTGAGGGTACATGCAGGCATTCCCTGGGATGTCTGTATTTTTTCTTTGTAATTAATAAGTAGCCCGAGTGTGTGGAAATGTCTTTCACCCCATGATTTTGGCATTTGGCGGCAGTCCTTTCCTAAATCATTTGCTACAATGGTATATGCAAAGTGGTGACTTTTCTGTCACTTAGTCGGTGTCATTTGCAAGTCCTGGTTTAAACTTTCTGTCTTTGTCATGAAATTTTCGGCTTACAGATGTTTGGTTGGTAACACAGCTCCCCTCCAGCGGCGCGTGCTCTGTACCAGGCACGGCTTGCTTTCTACGCATGATCCCTGGAATCTCTGCAGCAGCCCTTAGGGCAGGATTCATCATCCTCATTTACAGCCAGGATTAGTGGTTTAGCCACTTGCCCAGTGACTCAGCCAGGATTCAAACTCCCTCTTTTAGCCACTTTGCAATATTGTCCATCTGCATGATATGTATGTATGTATGTATTTATTGCTTATTTTTTAGAGAGACGGAGACAGAATGCGAGTGGGTTAGGGGCAGAGAGAGAGGGAGACACAGAAGCAGAAGCACGCTCCAGGCTCTGTCAGCACAGAGCCCGACACAGGGCCCGAACCCGCGAGCTGTGAGATCATGACCGGAGCCGAAGTCGGACGCTCAACCGACTGAGCCACCCAGGCGCCCCGTGCATGATAATAATTTATTATTTTACTATTCCTCACTAACCAGTAATGTCACTTTTTCCAGCTGACCAAGGAGGCTCAAAATGGTCATTCTGACCACAGGTCAGTTACAACATTCCGATGCCTGGCAGGACAAACAGCACCGTGTGTCACCTGCCAGTGTGTGACCAGCCTGGGATCGTTCTTAGATTGAGTTCTGCTTAGTTGAGTTTTTCTTACTGTCCAGTCAGTCCTCGTACTTCGTATTGTTACAGAGTATCCAGTGCTTTTGGTTCTCTGGATCCTCCTGAGAAAAATAACCCCAAACCCAACATATTCTCTAAAAAAATGGATGGATCCAAATGCATATGCGTGAGGCACATGTTAGATGTGTGATATTCTCAGGTTGGGCAAGAAGGGTGTTGACTGTGCGTCTCTGGGACCAGGACCTGTACAAGCTTCCAGAAGGCAGTAGCACAGCTACCTCGCAGGCAGCCTCCCCCTGCCGAGACGGAAACCAAATAGTACAACAACATGCCCTGTCTTCCCTTGCCGGGAAACTCCTTTGAGCTGAGGCTCACGTACAAACGACAGGATTGGGTAGGAAGTTGGGCTTTCCAGTCCACAGCAGGATATTTTGCAATTGCAGTGATAATTTTGCAACACGGGCATTTCTGGATCATGGACTTATAAGGTAGTGTTTTGATGCCACTGAGGCCTCTAGGTCAAGAGAAGATCACTACGCTTCCATTTTTTGAGGTTCCAGTAATTTTTTTTTTTTTTTTTAATGAAAAAACGTGCAAAGAAGATTATAGCCCGCCCACAGAGGGCCCAAACTCAGGAACCATGGGATCGTGACCTGAGCCAAAGTCAGATACTCAACCGACTGAGCCACCCAGGCGCCCCTCTCGGAATGTCTTTACGATGTTTAATTGAGGGGGGGCACCTGGGTGGCTCAGTCAGTTGAGCATCTGACTTCGGCTCAGGTCATGATCTCACAGTTTGCGGGTTCGAGAACCGCGTCAGGCTCTGTGCTGACCGCTTGCTCAGAGCCTGGAGCCTGCTTCAGATTCTGTGTCTCCTCTCTCTGCCCCTCTCCCACTCACACTTTGTCTCACTCTGTTTCTCAAAAATAAATAAATGTAAAAAAAAAAATTAAAACAAAACAAAAAAACAATGTTTGATTGAGGGGCACCTGGGTGGCTCAGTCGGTTAAGCACCCATCTTCGGCTCAGGCTATGATCTCACAGTTGATGAGTTAGAGCCCCATATCGGGCTTTGCCCTGACAGCTTGGAACCTGTTTCCGATTCTGTGCCTCCCTCTCTCTCTGCCCTTCCCCCACTAGCACTTCATCTCTTTCTCTCTCTCAAAAATAAATAAACATTAAAAACATTTTTAAGGGGCGCCTGGGTGGCTCAGTCGGTTAAGGGTCCGACTTCGGCTCAGGTCATGATCTCGCGGTCCGTGAGTTCGAGCCCCGCGTCGGGCTCTGTGCTGACAGCTCAGAGCCTCGAGCCTGTTTCAGATTCTGTGTCTCCCTCTCTCTGACCCTCCCCCGTTCATGCTCTGTCTCTGTCTCAAAAATAAATAAACGTTAAAAAAAATTAAAAAAAAAAACATTTTTAAAAAGTATTTTATAATTAGCTTTGCCTTCGAGGGGGTATCAGTCCTGCCCCCCCAACCATCATGATAAAGGTTTATGGTATTTAAATATAGTACATATCTGTTATTGAGAAAAAGAACGAACCATTGGCAAGATCATGGAAGAGTGAGTTCCTGTGTTAATACGATGCTGAAAATAATAGATCCCATTGTGACCCAACTCTCCCTACACTCCAGTCTATTAAATTTTAAGGGAGAAATCTGAGACTTTGAGAGGCTAACTTCTCAAGTTCAAAGTGAATTTCCAGGCAATGAACCTCCCATTGAGACACATATTTGTAACTGTGCTTTCTGAGAACAAACCGAGTTCTTTGGCCACCTACAACCTCCCGAGCAGGATGGAAACGGAGAGCAAGCCAGATCCCCAAGGTAGGCTACTGTGGGTGGCCTTGAACTGTGGATGTTGTGCAGTTGTGGTGTCGAATAGTTCCTTGGTTGGTTCACCAATGAGTTTCATTTGCAATATGTTAACTAACGCCCAGTAAGAAGCTTCATAAGGTACAAAGTGCTATACATCATTTATTCTGATTGTTAAATCTATATAGAGGGTAAGAGGGTATTCGTTTTATTCTCTACAATTTTTTTTTTTGTAGACATTTTACAATTTAAAACATTGAAAAAAATTTGTTCTGACAATATTTTTAGGGACCCTACTAGGAGGCTGGCTGTGGGCGTACAGTCCCTGACCGTCAAAGGCTTACAGGTTAGTGAAGAGAAAAACCCAGTTGCCTAGAAGGCAACTGCTCTCCCTTCTTTGGCATCCTTTGAGGTTTGGTTTACATTATCCTGCCCTCACTCCCACCTCCCTGTCTCCTTACCGCCTCCCACCCCACCCCCCTCCCCGCGGCCAAGCTGCCCCGAGTGCTGCTTCGGTCATTCAGCACCTTGTATTGAAACTGTCGTTGAGTCTCCAATGTGCACAAAGTAGTGGGGGGAAAAAACGGGACTCCAAGATCTAGGACCTGTGTGACCGGGGGCCAGTTATTCGACTTCTCTGAGCTGGTCTCCTCTAAGTCAAATGGGTGGTTTGGGAATTTCAGTGAGATAATGTATGCAAAAGAGCCTGGCACCGTGAGTCAGTATCACCTTCCTTCAGCGCCGGGCTTGTCGTGGTTGGCGTCCGAGGGGCGGACGGAAGATCCCCGTCCCCGAACAGCCATCACCTCCGAGACGCCCTCCGCCCACGGCGCGCGGTTCCCGCGGCCGCACTCACTTCGGCGCGTGGGGGCAGGAAGACCCCGCTCCGCGGGTCTCACGCCCGGCAGCAACCCCGTGGGAGAATCGCTCCCAGGGGAGGCTGCTCGGGCAGCACGGGGTGTGTGTACGGGAAGAGCAGCCCGAGGATAAAAGGGAAGTGTCGGCTCCAGGCGCTGGGAGCGACAACCACACCGCACGCGGTCTCCGCCGTGGCCGCGAGGGCTCGACCCGAGGGAGGGAGAGCGGGAGGAGACGCGACCCGCCCAGGGGGCTGGCGCCCCACGGGCCGCGCGGTCACGGCCCGGGTCTCCCGCGCCGGGCCGGCGTGCCCTAAACTGCGTCTCCCAGGGCTCCGGGGGTACGCAAAGCCAATCGGAGGGCGGGCGGGCGGGCTCACGGGGCCTACGTCTCCCAGGGGGCGCTGGGGCACGGCGCCGTGGTCGGGATTGGCGGCCTCCGCAGCCTATACCTGCGTCTGCCCGTAGCGGCCCGCGCCGAGCGCCAAGGAGGCGCGGCGGTCGCCGCTGGTATCCCCTGCGCGACGCCGAGAAGTGGCAGTGGTCGCGGTCCACGGTGGCCCGAGGTTGGCGGACGTGGGTGCGCGGGGGCTGCGCCGCGGCCTTTGCTTCCCCCAGCCCTCCGCTCTGTACGAGCCTGTAGACCTCGTTCACTCGTGTTTACGGCAAGTATTTACCGAGTGCCCACTGCCGAGGACGGGCAGGTCGTGGGGCACCCTTGCCCCGGGCCCTTGTCTCCTGGCTTCCAGAGAGGGGAGAAAACCGTCGTTTTCTGGTCCTGATGGGAGCATTGAAAGAAATGGGTCACTCAGCCCGTCGCCAGCACTGCCGTTCTGTTGGTTTTCAAACAGCAAGACCCCTAGGGTAGAGATTCTTAAACCCTTCTATATCATTCATTTTGAAAAATGTAGGGAAGTGCCGTGAGCCATAGAGATAATGGTTTTGTTCAGGAAAACACCAGCACCTGCAGTTTCGTGTGTCATTTCAGGGGGTTCATGGAGTTCCTGAAGTCCACCTGGGGGAACCTAGTAGGGACCTCTAGCCATAGATGCTCACGTCAGTCGAAGCGCCCGTACTTTTTCATTGTCTTACATATTTCACCTTCAAGAAAGATCTTTGGTCCGCGTATACTGCAGGAGAATCGAGGGAGGAACACTCCACTAGGTGTATCTGTATTGCTAGTTCCAACATTCTATTTGTTTAAGTCCTTCCCATCAAGACTACTTCCTAGTCTCAGGTTAAGCATAACCAGACTGTCACCTGCATGGTAGTGTTGTTACGGAAACTGGTCCGGATCACCCAGCAGAAGAACCAAGCGGCACTGGGAGATCTTGGAAGGCAGGAGGTTTATTTTACACTGGTGGGCTCAGAGGAGATCGTTCTCCAGAGGTCTGAGTCCTGAGCTTAAGCAGCAGGGACAACTTATAGTCTGTTTGAGCACCGCAAGCGGGGTGGGAAAAAAAACCCAGAACAGGAGTCTTGTGGCAGGGACTGGAATTCCCCTATCAGTCCTGTTGGCCGTCTTATAACAGATTTCCCCCTATCATTCCCCCCTTTGATGCCCCTTTAAACGGATATAGGCCGTATTAGAGGGCATCATCTTTATTTATTTCGGGCTGGTCCTTTCTCTCAGTTCCCTGACTTTGGTTGTGACTGTTCCTGACTGGTTTATAAAGTAACATCATTTTTCTCTGAAGAAGATGCAGGTGCCCCTTTTCTTGGCAGTGAGGAGGTCAAGTGCCCGTCTGTTCTGGAGGGCAACTCCTGCCAGGGAACTTATTTGGCTCTGTAGGGACACTAGGGAGTTGGCCACTCGTTAGTCCCACACAAGAGCCTATGTCCCTATCCCCGTGGCTATCACTGCCCCTAGGAGGATGGGTAGTAACACTGCTCGTTTAGCCCAAGCCTTAAGACTGAAGGGTAATCTAAGCACCAACTTTTGTCTTGAGAATCTTTTAATCTCTTTTTCCTGAAGCTTGAGGCATATACTTTAGTGCAAACACTTCCCCCAAATGGCACTGGCAACCTTACTCGAAGGGAAACCAGCAGACTGAAAGAGGTTACACCACATTTAAGCTTTTAAAGCCCCCAGATTCTTCCACAGTGGGGCCCAGATTAGAGGCAATCAAAACCAACAAAACATCCTATCCATAAGAGGAAGGTGATTGCGGACAGGAACCTCTCACTGTTTCCCCAGCTTTCTGGGGCATCCTCTGCCAATCTGATGGCAAGGAGTAAGAACAGTCTATTTATTTTATAGGACTGGTGAGTCCTCAGGCTTCTGCCCTGCATAGACCAGCCAGCTTCCAGGGTGTGGCTGGAGCAGGGCTGAAGATCGGACTTGGGTCATTCTTCCAAGTCTGAGGCTCCTCGGGATTGGTCCTCTTGACTCCGGAGTGGTGGGCCCGTGGAGTGATACCTGTGACCCTGAGGGCAGTGGGGGTGGCCAGAATAACAGTATGAGGCCCAGTCCACTGTGGTTTGAGAGGATCTTTTTTCCAGTCTTTGACCTAGAGTGAGTCCCTCGGTGAGAAGTGATGTACAGGGGATCCTAAAGAGATTGGTGCTTTCTCGAGGGTATCGTTGAAACTCATTTAGGGTGGCCCCTAACGCTTGAAGTTGTTTTCTTATTTCCTTTCTGGGAGGCTCCCTAACATGGAGGGGGCCTTCCATATATTAGTTCAAAAGGGGAGAAACCTTGAGTTCCTGGTGTGCAATGGACATGCAGGAGGGCCAGGGGCAACAGGTCCGGCCATGGGAGGTCTGTTTCCTGGCAGAACTTGGCTAAGGTTCCCTTGAGGGTGAGATTCATTCGCCCTACTTTCCCTGAGCTTTGAGGCCGGTAAGCATTGTAAAGCTTTGAGGGAGCTGGTTAAAGTTTGTATAATGTCCACAGGTCCATTTCCACCGTGGATTGTGGCCGGCAGGCCGAACCGGGGGACAATTTCTTCTTTGAACTCCTGGTGGGGGTCGCGGCGCGGATAAGGGAGGGAGCTGTGTCTACCTCCTTATTAGCTGCCACCTTGGCTCCTTTGCTAGACGATTTCCTCGTGCTGTAGGGTCGTCTCCCTTCTGGTGTCCTTTGCAGTGTAGACCCGTAACTTCTTTTGGAAGCCAGACGGCCTCGAGGAGCTTTAGTATTTCCTCTTTGTTTTTGACCGCCTTCTCCGCCGTGGTGAGGAGGCCCCTGTCTTTGTAGATTGCCCCATGTATGTGTACAGTAGCAAAGGTGTACCGGGAGTCAGTTGACTCGCTTGTCCTTGCTAATGGTGAGAGCTTGGATTAAGGCATGTCACTGCATACCCTGCCTTTCGAACGCCCTCTGTGATGAAGCTGCCACCGTCCCTGAACAAGGTGAGGTCTGGGTTCTCTAGGGCCTGGTCACGCAGGTACGGGCGGCTTGCGAAAACTTGCTTGGTCACCTCAGAGCAGTCACGATCTGGTTTCTCTTTCTCGGAAGGTAGGAAAGTTGCGAGGTTCAGCGTCCACACTGTTTTAAGAGTGACCCGTGGATTCTTGCAGAGGAGCCCCTCCTATTGTGCTAGCTGGGAGTTGGAGAGGCGTGAGAGATGTGACCGCATGGGGAACCTTAGTTCTTGTCCCAGGGTGAGTTTCTCAGCCTCCTTAATGAGCAGAACTGTGGCCGCTTGTGCCCTAAGGCATAGTGGCCATCCGCTGCCACTGGGTCCATCCTCTTCGACAGGGCCAACAGTCTGTGTGAGAACCCTGAGGATGACCTTTTCCTTCTCATGCACAAAGAGAATAAAGGCTCTTCTGTATTCGGCAGGCCAAGGGCTGGTTCCTGCCCCAAGGCGGCCTTTATCTCTAGGAAGACAGCTTTGGCCTCCTCTGCCAGACAGGGGATTCTCGATCTGGCCCTAACAGGAGATTATAGAGAGATCTTGCTATTACTGAGAATCTGGGAATCTGGATTCGGCAGAATCCCGCAGCCCCCAGGAATTCTTGTAGCCCCCTCTTAGTTTGTGTCTGGGGTAGGGAAGTGATGACCTTCTTTTTCTCCAGCTCTAGAGCTCTCTTTCCATGATACCTGATACCCTGAGGTCGACAGAAGTTGGAGGAGGGCCCTGTGCCCTCTGTACAATTCTCTTGGGTATTGCTGGCAAGGAGGAGCTCTTCCGCATACTGGAGAAGGGTGCAGTGTGTGGCCTCCCTTTGAAAGCCAGCGAGGTCTCTGGCCAGTGCCTCCCCAAAGAGGGCAGGCGAGTTTTTTAAACCCTTGTGGGAGGCACCTCCAAGTCATTTGCATCTGACGCCCTGTGTCTGCTTCGGTCCGCTTGAAGGCAAACAAGGGTTGGCTTGGGGGGGGGGGGCAGGCGGAGGCAGAAGAAGACATCCTTTAAGTCTAGGCAGGTAAACCATCTGGCAGAGCCTGGAATCTGGCCGAAGAGGGTGTATGGCTTCGGGACCACTGCGTGCAAGGAGACGGTCACTTCTTGAACTGGGTGGATACCCTCCTCCCAGCTTCTCGACTGGCAAAAGTGGGGTGTTCCAGGTTGATTGGCATTCAGCCAGCATGCCTGCTTCTTTGAGTCTTGTCAGGTGTTCTTGGATGCCTGCCCTTGCCTCTTGTGGGAGGGGGTATTGCCACTGTCTCTGCGGTCGAGCCCCTGGGATTAATTCTACAATGACAGGGGCCGGTGGTGGGCAAGTCGGTGGGGGGGGGGGGCGGTGGGGGTTGTCCTAGGCCCATACAGTGGGGAGGGCAGTCCTGAATTCAGGTGGGCTGCTCGGTTGGGCCTGGGCACAGGAGAACCTCCATTTTTTAATTCAGTTGGAGGCTGGTGCGTCTTTTGGCCCAAAGGTTATTTGGGCCCCCAGCTTTGAGAGTATATCCTGGCCGAGGAGAGGGATAGGGCACTCAGGTAGGTAGAGGAACTCGTGCCGTACTGTGTGGCCCCCGAGTTTACATAAAAGTCATAGTTTGGCCCCCTACTTTCATTTTGGCTGTGGGCTCATGGGGGCCGAGAAGAAGAGAGCCTGGTCCCCCTCAATCTGAATCTCTTCCTGCCAGGCCTATGAAGTCTTTTTTGCAGGGTTCTTGTGCATATCGGTTGGGTTTCAAGGGCCTTTACCTGGTTGGGACATTTATTCTTTTAATGTCCTTTTTCTTTGCAGTGGGCACATTGATCCCTTGCTAAGGAGGTTTTGGGCTTCCCCCTTTTGGCAGCTGGACCTTCCCTGTCCTTTGGTTGTGGCTCTCTTGTGCCTCGAGGTCAAATGGGTGTAAGCCTCGAGTAGGCTCTCACAATAATCCCCAGGGGATTCCCCTTGGGCTGGGCAGACTCACAGGCTTCTTAGCCCTTGCTCGGATCCCCCGGAGGAGAGCCTCTTGGTACCGGTGGCTGTGGACCGGCACCTGGAGAGTGCTGTGCCTGGCCGAGGGCGCAATCTGGCCACTGGTCCAAGGGAGAGAAGATCTGCTGGGTCCAGAGGTGGTGGGGAGACCGAAGGCGGCGGAGTATCGGGAACCGGGAGGTTCATATGGTGGGGGCAAGATTGGTTCTTCCTCTGGATCGCCAGTGAGACCTTGTGGCGGTTGGGACTTCTGTTGACCTTCCTTGAGCTACTTTGTCGAGGTGATGAAGACCCTAGCCTGTCCCTGTTTGTTGCAGGTAGATCACACACAAGGGGGAAGGGTTTGGGCAGTCTCTAACGAGGACTCGATATATGGGAGCTGATCAGGGTAACCTGGGTCTCTGGCGACAACATGCCAGATGTGGCGGACCGTTGGGACATCCAAGGTTCCCTCTGAGGGCCATCCTACACCAACTCACATGAGGTCCTTAACTTGCCGGTGGTTATATTAATTCCATAGTCTCCTGAAAACACCTTTTTTTCTCTGTCCTGACCCCATAATGTTCCCGTGAGACAGAGGTATAAGGGTGCCCCCTCTAATGAGGAGACCAGTCAGATGCCTGTCTGGCCGTGTCCTGAAGGAACCTGGGTGACACTTAGCTGTAGCAGTCTCAGCTTTGTGACTTACGATCGGAAAGTATTCCGATGCCGGCACACACTGTGTGCTGTTCACCATGGAATTGCAGATGGGTCCACTCAGACTCCGTGGGCTTTTGGGGACTTTACGGGTGCCCGCCAGTGGAGCCACAGAATCGAACTCAGCAGGCAAGCCAGACCGAGTCGCACATTCACACTCACGTACACACCAGAGGTTGCTACATTCCCTCCCACAGAATGTCTCCCTCTGAGACCCCTGAGGTCTCCGGGGAATGATCAGGTTTCCCTTCCACCACTACGGGTGGGCTGGACAGGACAGAATTGGGTCCCAGGCCTTCCGGTATTCGACCTTGGGTCCAGGGCCTCACCTGCTAAGTCTCCTCGAGTCCGGCAGGAATGGCAGAGCAGGCTGGCCCGAGGCTACCGAGCGGGAGACTGCCGAAATCCAGTGAGGGTGCGCCTTCTCCCTTGCGGCTCCTCGTTCCGTCACCGCCTCTCCATTTTCCCAAACCGGTGGCAACAGTGGGCCAGCGCGGTTGGGTTTCCCCGTCGGGGAACCAAATGTTACATAACCTGGTCTGGATCACCAGCGGAAGAACCAAGCGGCACTTGGAGATCTTGGAAGGCGGGAGGTTTATTTTACACCGGCAGGCTCAGAGGAGATCATTCTCCCGAGCATCAGCAGCGGGGACAATTTATAGTCTGTTGGAGCGGGGCAAGCGGGGTGGGAAGAAGAACCCAGAAGGAGAGTCTTCGGGCAAGGTCTGGAATTCCCCTGTGAGTCCTGTCGGCCATCTAGTGACAGATTTTCCCCTATCAGTGTGAGGGACACCTTCTTACTCAAATCCTTGTCAACCTTGTGGAACATTCCCTTGCCTGCCACACTTGGCAATTAGTTAGAAGCCATGAACAACCTGATGCCTATCACCAGACCACTGGCCGAGTAAATTTCGGTGAACCTGTTCCATGGACTGCGCTGCATCTGTTGGAAATGTGCCGTGGTTTTCCACGTGCTGATGTGCAGAGATGGTCACTACAGAACTTCAATAAAAGCGTGTTTATGGTACAATATGGCACTATAATCCCACGTTTGTAAAAAGTGTGAAAAGTATTTTCAAAATTCCAGTATCTGAAGGGAGACAAGAAATAACACGGCACCTGTAGAAAGTAGAATTAGAGACAGGGGCTGTGGTTTTCACTCTGTGCTCCGTACATTTTTGTGGTTTTCAATGAACATTTAAACTTTTTGTGACGCTTGAAACATAGTCCGTAAATATATTCAACATGGGGCTTGAACTCATGACCCTGAGATTGAGAGTTGCATGCTCTTAGGACTGGGCCAGCCAGGTGCCCCTGCTCATTATTCTTTATAACAAAAACTTAAATAAAACCTCATTAACTGGAATGCTTTTTTTTCATCGCAGTGCAGAGGAGTAGGAAAAGGATTTTGAAAATGCAGACTGTGCCCACAGAGAAACACATATGTGAGATTTTCAAATAATATGTGAGGTTTGCCAATACTGGAGAAACAGAACAGACCTGCCTCCGAAGTTAAACACACAGCACAGACCTACCTCTAAACTTAAACACACACACATGCACACACGTGCTGCAGGCATCAAGTTGACGCAGATGCAGACTTACGGCCTCAAGCCTTGACTCCCTTGATGTCACACAACAGAAGCCACAATTAAAAAAAATTTGAGCTGAAATGACGGTAAGGCCACTTGCCCAGGAAGGTCTTAGTATTTGCACAACAGCCTTCACACAGGGCGTGACCTAGCTGTGCATCCCCAAGCTCATGTGGCACTTCTGCTTCCTGGAGGGGGTGCCCTCGCACGTGGTCTCTGGGGCTGGCGGTAGAAGCACAGTGGACACTCCCCTCCCACCCCCCACCCCAGGACCATCTGCAGAAGACAGCAGTTAGAAACAGTTCTTAATGCTGCAGGCAGTAGTTAGGAGAAAACAACCTTGTAAGTCAAAGCTAAAATCAGACATCAAAGACCACACAGAACATTTTCCAAGATTGATCTAGTGGTGGCAGGAGGGTATCAAAACACCAAAAATCATAGCTTTGGAACTGCCACGGGTGACGCTTAACGTTGAAGCTAACGTATATTAGCACTAAATTTATGCGTGATGTAAGAATCCTGTGAGTGCCTCATATGCCTTCGTAGCACAGGCTCCAGGGCCAGACTGCCTCAGTGAGAATACAGTGCCTACCGTTAACCAGCTGTGTGGCCCTGGCTGAGTGATGTACCTACCCACTTATTCAGCCTTGAAAAAGAAGGAAATTCTGATACATGCTATAGCATGGATAAATCTAGAAAGCATTATGCTAAATGAAGTAAGCCGGACACAAAAGAGCAAACGTATGATTGTACCTATATGATGTACCTAGAATATTCAAGTTCGTAGAGACAGAAGGTAGAGAGGTCATGATCAGGGCCTGGGAGGGGAGGGGAGTAGAGAGTTATTTAGTGCTTAGACTTTCCGTCCAGGATGATGAAAAAGTTCTGGAGATGAGTGCTGGTGATGGTTGTACAATAATGTGAACGTACTTCATGCCACTGAATTGTACACATAACAGTAGTTAAAATGGTAAATTTGAGGTTACGTTCTACCACCCCAAAAGCCTAAAAAATGCGCATACCCGTTGATTCAGTTATTCTATGTCTAGGACTATCCTAAAGAAATTACTGGATGTATGCAGAGTCGCACTACAAGATGTCCCTCACAGAATTGTTCATGAAACCAAGAATTGAAAACAACCTAAATGTCTACCAGTAGAAGAGAGAGTAAGTACAAGTGTCGTATGCCCATCCTGTGGCATACCGTGCGTCTGGTAAGAGTACGCAAGGCCTGGGGCGCCTGGGTGGCGCAGTCGGTTAAGCGTCCGACTTCAGCCAGGTCACGATCTCGAGGTCCGTGAGTTCGAGCCCCGCGTCAGGCTCTGGGCTGATGGCTCGGAGCCTGGAGCCTGTTTCCGATTCTGTGTCTCCCTCTCTCTCTGCCCCTCCCCCGATCATGCTCTGTCTCTCTCTGTCCCCAAAATAAAAAAAAAAAAGAGTACACAAGGCCTGTGCATCTTGATTCACGCGCACTGTTATTTTAAAAAACTGGGAAAATGTGTATCGCATCATACGTACACATAACAAGTACATATACATGCGTAAACACGTCAGGAAATGGGTAGGATGTACAGCCAGCTGTTACCTATAAAAAGAAAAAGCGACATGAGGGGGTGATGGAAAAGTTTCCCCATTTTCTTTGTATACATCTATATTCTTTGAATCTTGTACAGTGACTGTTTATTTATGTACTCCTGTGGTTCTGGTTATGTATTGTTGCATAACCAACACCCCAGAAGTTAGTGGTGTAAAAACAGCCTTTCTCCTCTCACAATTTTGTGGTCAGGGTTTTGAGCAGGGCACAACAGGGACAACTCATGTCTGCTCCATGACTGGAGCTTCAGCTGGGGTGGCTCCCATGTCCAGAGATTGCTGGAAAGGAATGGGACGCTTGACTGGGGTTATGTGTCTGTGGCTTCGGTACTGGCTGTCTGCTGGTGACTCCTTGGTGCTTGCCCCCCTTGTGTCTGCTGGGACTGGAATATCCAAGTGACTTCTTCACCTGCGTGTGGCGTGCCTGCGCTGGGCTGTCTGGAACAGGTAGATTGCTGCACGTCTGTCTCTGTCCGTGTGCATAGCTTGGGCTTCCTCATGGCGTGGCGGTCTCAAGATAATCAGCCTTCTTAAATGGCGGCTGGTGTTCTCAGAGGTAGCATTCCAGGAAGCCCCAGGTGGTGGCTTCAAGACTTCTCAGATAGGCCCAGAAGGTCATGTCCACTTCATTCTGTTGCCCAAGCTTGTCACCAAGGCCAGTCTAGGCACCCCTTGTCAATAAGTAATAAGGAATTTGCGGCCGTTTTTAACCTACCACACTTAACGTGATGTTAAAAGACTTTCAACAGGAAATTCAACCTGACCCATGATTTATAGTGACCTTCATTAAAGCACAGCACACCCGCCTCTTTCGTTTCTTTTACCAGTCACTGCAAACGGAGTCTTTTTGGAAATCTTCTACTGGGCCTGTTGCTTCCTTCCAAGTTTCTTATGCCATTCCTCAAATTAATGTCCAGGCCAGTGGTTTTCATCTCTGGCAGCACATTAGAGTCATCTGGAGAGCTTTAAAAAATCTTGATGCCCAGACCAAATACATCAGAATCTCCAGGGGCTGGCACCCAGGTGCTGTGGTCTGAAAGTTTGTGTCTTCTCAAAATTCCTATGTTGAAATCCTAATGCCTGGTGTGATGGGATTAGATGGTGGGACCTTTGGAGTTTCTTGGGTCGTGAGGGTGGATCCCTCATTAATGGGATTAAGCCTCTTATAAGAGAGACCCCACAGAGCTCCCAAGCCCCCTCTACCCTGTGAGTACCAAAGGTCAGCAGTCTGCAACCCAGAAGAGGGCACTCCCCGACCATACCGGCACCATGATCTGCGGCTTCCAGCCTCCAGAACCATGGCAAATAAATTCTGGGGGGTGCCTGGCCGTCTCAGTCAGTGGAGCATGGAGACTCTTGATCTTGGGGTTATGAGTCTGAGCCCCACATTAGGCATCGAGATTATTTAAAATAAAATCTTTTTAAAAAAAGAAAGAAATTCCTGTTGTTTATAACCCACCCAGGCTGTAATATTTTGTTATAGCAGCCCAAATGGACTAAGACAGCGGGTCTCAGAAGTTTTTAATTTTTTTTAATGTTTATTTATTTTTGAGAGAGAGAGAGCGTGTGCGCACAAGCACCAGTGAGCAAGCGGGGGAGGGGCAGAGAGAGAGGGAGACACAGAATCCAAAGCAGGCTCCAGGCTCTGAGCTGTCAGCACAGAGCCCGACGCGGGGCTCGAACTCACGAACTGTGAGATCGTGACCTGAACCGAAGTCGGACGCTTAACTGACTGATACCCAGGCGCCCCCTCGGGTGTTAGAAGTTTTTAAAGCTCTGCTGATGAATCCATTGTTTACAAGAATCGGAACCACTGGTCTAGACTGTGAGTAACTGACCCGGCACCAGCGGTTTCAGAAGCGGCTGCTTAGCACTTGTCAGCCAGCAGTCCTCGTCGGCAAAGCGATGGGTTGGCTGTACCACCTGGTCATGGAATTGCGAGAAGCTTTGGCTGATAGTGAGCCTGCGTCCTCCCTTTCCAGAGCTGAGCGCTGTGCGCCACGGAGCCCGCTCGAGCTCTGCATCTTTCACCCTCTGGCCACAGCCAGCTCCGAGGATGAAACGTCTTGGTGAGCGGCTTCTGTCTGTGCTGGGTCTGATGCTTACTCTCTAAGTCCTCTGCCCAGGGACCTTGTTGAACAAAACGGTTGTAAGGACAGAAAGCACGGCACTTTCTGAAATAGCTTCAGTCCCACGGGCTGCCTGCTTGCTTCCCAGGGGAAGCTCTACGCTGTTGGAGCTGCCTGATGGAACTGCAGAGGGAACTTGCAGACCCTGAGTTCCCGGGAGGAGACAGAGGGGAGCCTTTGAGAAGTACAAGTGTCATGTGAATGGCTCGTCTGTCTGCCAGGAGGGTCTTGAGGAAAAAAAATACAAAGGCCTGAGGGGTACTCCCAGCATCGCAGAGCAGGCGGGGTGGACAGGAAGCCGTGCCAGGGCCAGGACCCCGGGTCCCCACCTCTCGCGTTCCCTGCCGCCCTCCCCGCAGCAGAACCTGCAGCTTTCTTTCTTCCCTTTGTTGTTGGAAGAGACTTCTTCTTGTGGCTGGAGCACACACCCTGCTTCAAACCAACAGCCAGAGATTGGCTGGAATAACCTTGGGAGATAGATAGATTTTTAATAACACAGAACATGAATACCGATGTCACCATCCCCCATACTTAACAAACGTGATGTCTACTTGCTTGATTTTGTTATTTCTATTTTGTGAGAAGGCACCTCCAGACTGTTCACGTGTTGAGAGCCTACGTGTGGTGCCCTGAGGCAGCCAGACTACTTCCGTGGGCTTCTCGAGCTCATTCCTCTAGTCAACCAGGTTGGCTGGGGGCCCTCTAGCATTTGGACAACCCTGAGAGAAACCTTGAAGAGGAGGGACTCCATCCTGCCCAGGGGGAACTATATTGTCCCAGGAGATAAGGCAGTGGAAGCGTGCCCCATCCCCGAGCACACGGCGAGGGGCCACTAGTTCTTTCCTGCTGGCCTCCGCTCTCCCTGCCCCCCAGGAAAGGGCCCCCATTTGGGAGAGATGAAAGAGTTTGTACAGAATGCAAAGTAGGCATGGACAGGCCTCTCGGGGGCCATTTGGTAAGGGCTCACCTTCATGAAAGGTCTCACCTTTTTAAGTTCTTCCCACCAAAACACCTAGTTGTGTTCTTGTGTTGGATGTTAAAGATGCTAGATGCAAGCACGTAAACTATACCACACTTTTTATAATATTTAATTTTCTAGGAGCCTTAAAAAATGGGGGATAGGCTTTGCTAGACCTCTAAGAAGTCCTGTCTGACCAACTGGAAAAGACAGGTTGGACCTGTCTCATTCTGGGGATAGAAAAATCCCCCATCTGTGGTGTTCAAACACCCAGACTTGGGGGCTGGCGGAACTGATCCTAAGTGCTGAGGAGAGGCAAGAGCTGAGCTCCCCTTTCCACGTTGTTCTCCATCTTCAGCGGGCCCTCGGGGAGAGGAAGCACGGAGCTGGGCCTGGAAGCTTAAGTCTGAGCTGTGGGTGTTTCTGAGATTATTCTGCCCAGATAACTAGGCTAGGAGAGAGAGAGGATTTCAGGACAAGTACTCATTTCAGAATTAAAGATCACAGAGTTTCCAGGAGGGCCCTTTGGACCTTTCTTGAGGAACGTGAAGGTGACTGCAGGTGCGGGAGGGCCAGGTGTACTGTCTCTTGCCACTCCCCTCCCATGTTGTGAGCCCCTTGGCCTAGTCACCAGTCTCTTCCCTGATTTCCTTGATTTTAGCCTAGACAACACACTGTGAAAGAATCCCTGCAGATTCTGGAAGGTCACAATCGAAAAAATCTTAACGTGGTCCCTGCAGGGTTTTTTCTGCTTTCTAGAAGATAAACAGCTATGGCATCTTTGGGAAGACAACTTGGCTGGAGTAAGGGATGAGGCCTCTCCAAGGCCCTTTGGCCTCCTGTTCTCACTGCCACCTTTAATACCTAGGGAGCTGTTAACAATTGCTATATAAAGTCCCTAGAATGTTTTTGTTTGCTTTTACAACCTCTTAACAAGGGAAGAGGAAGTTAAAAAAAAAAAAAAAAAACCACACACAGGGAGGCAGAATGGGAAGCCACCCAAACTCCTCCATCTCACTTCCCCTTCACATAAGCACAAGGGTGCTTCCAAAGATCCAAAAATACTTGAGAGGTCCAAGAGTACATTTATGTCCTACAAATAGAACCCTTCTTGTCTAGGGCTTTGGGGACACTTAACAAGCCTTTTCTATAGGAAAACCTATATGAACTTTTCAAAGCAGAGTGGAATGAACCTCATGTTCTAATCAATGCAGAAAAAAATCTGGGGGGGGGGGGGGGGGCTGAGAGAGCGCACACACGAGCAGAGGCAGGGCAGAGAGAGGGAGAGAGAGAGAGAGAGAGAGAGGGAGAGAGAGAGAATATCCTAGGCAGGCTCCACACTGACAGTGCAGACCCTGACATCAAACCTTGAGATCATGACCTGAGCCAAAATCAAGACTCAGATGCTTCCGCAATTGAGCCGCCCAGGCGCCCCCTGAAATTTGTTTTAAGAGGAAAATTTTCTTGACCAGTTGACCAACTCTTGGCTTAAAGGGGAAGTAAAATAAAAACTGCAATGACAAGCTATTTTGAAATGATCGATAGAGAATATTGTATATAAAAATTATGGGAAATAAAGCTGTACTTTGAGGAAAACTCATAGCCTTAAATGCTTTTATCATTAAACAGAGATTAGAAATAAAATACACTGATATTTATTGTTCTCTACCCTGGAAGACCCAGTCATGTGTGTGATGTTGATGTAGGTATATCAGGAGAGCAGAAGAGGACACAGGTCAGAACAGGATTATAACTAAGCCTCCCAGCTAAGTCAACTGTGTTTGGTGCTAAAAAGAAGTTCTAAACAAAGTACCCTGGGAGCCCAGAAGAAAGTTATTCTCACTTGCGGTGAGAGCCAGAGTCAGCTGTTCAGGGCCTGTGTCACAAAGATCTTTAAAGCTTTGTTGAGGAGTCTGTGCTTTATTATCAGGACAGTGGGGAACCACTGGAGGAGGGGTGTGTGTGTATGTGTGTGTAAAGACTTTTATTTTTGTTGCTGCTCTTTTGTTTTGTTTTTCTCTTTCATAATAGTTTCCCAGATGTGGAACTGCTTGATTAAAGAAAAACAGGGGCACCTGGGGTGCTCAGTTGGTTAGGCATCCGGCTCTTGGTTTTGGCTCAGGTCATGATCAAACAGTGTGGGAGTTTGAGACCTGCATCTGGCTCTGTGCTGACGTAGCCAAGCCTGTGTGGGATTCTTTCTCTCTCCCTCCCTCTCTGCCTTTGCCCCACTCACAAGCTCTTGCTCTCTCTCTCTCAAAATAAATAAATAAATAATAAATAAAGAGAAAAAACAGGGCGCCTGGGTGACTCAGTCAGTTAAGTATCTGACTTTGGCTCAGGTCATGATCTTGAAGTTCATGGCTTCAAGCCCTGCATCAGGCTCCACCCTGGCAGTGCGGAGCCTGCTTGGGACTCTCTCTCCCTCCCTCTCTCTGCCCCTCTCCACTCGCTCAGTCTCTCAAAAATAAATAAATAAACTTTAAAAAAAATGAAGAGGAGAAACATTTTAAGCTTCTTTTAAGTTTATTTATTTTGAGAGAGAAAGAGAGCATGAGTGGGGGAGGGGCAGGGAGACAGACAGGTAGTGGGAGAATCCCACGCAGGCTCCACGCTTAGCATGGAGCGTGACTCAGGGCTCCATATCACGACCGCAAGACCATGACCTGAGCTGATATCAGACACTTAACCGATGGAGCCACCCAGGCACCCCCAAATTTTAATTTTCTTAAAACACAGTCACACTGCTTTCCATAAGATGTAGTACATTCACAGGATCTCTCCTCTGATGGGAGATGTTAGCGTTTACAAAAGTCTGCACGAAGGGAGCTTTGCCCACAACCGAGGCACCGGTGAGGTTCTTTTCCTGAATGAGTCCCCTGGTGCTCAGAGAATCTAATGTTGAGAGGTTCTTCCTGGTTGGAGTTCTCAGGGCTTTCTTCCTATAGAGTGGTTGGATGCTCTATAAGTTCTGCTAAGTCTTAGGATTTCCACATTGGTTTTCTAAAGGTTTTTAGTCTTTTTTGTAAAGTAGACCCTTGGAGAGCATTCCCCCCTAAAGTTACAGTGAGTGGATGCAGAGTTTCCAGGGTTTTTCTGCTTTGAAGAAGCTTCTTTATCTTCTCTCCTGATCTTAAAACCTGAGAGAAGAAATGAAAGTTGAAAATGTCACCCTGTCCCCAGGGGAAAGAAAGTGAGGGTGAGAAAAGGGGTTTATTAAACCAGTAATGGGATGACAGAAAGTCCTAAGTCCATCTCAAAGCTTTTTACATCAATTGAGTCCGAAGTTTTCTTTTCTTTCTCCCCTTGTATGCAGTGAACACTCACCTCATCTTGAAGCCAAATCCTTGTCTCATTTCTTTGAAGTTCTGCAGTCCCTTCACCCGTGGCTCTTCTCTGTGCTCCATGGGAAGCCCAGGCCAGGCTTTGGTACTGGATATCCTGGCTACAAAAAAGACAGGAAGCATGAGAGTTTGGCTCACGACTGATTGGGAGGGTGATTTCAGGACGATTTCTAGGGCAGATGGCCTCTCTGTATCCATTTCCTCTTAGGATCATTTCACCTGAAGCCTGTCAGCAGTATTTCAATATTAAAACAAAACCAAAACGAGGGAAACTCCTTTTGTGTTCAATTCAAGGCTGTTGTCCTCCAATCTGTGAACAAGGAGTGAATTAGTTCTGTGTTAAAATCAATGCACTAGGGTGCCTGGGTGGCTCGGTTGGTTAAGTGGCAGACTATTGATTTTGGCTCGGGATGTTATCTCATGATACGTGGGATCGAGCCCTGCGTCTGGCTCTGTGCTGACAGCGCAGGGCCTGCTTGGGATTCTCTCCCTCTGCCCCTCTCCTACTCTCTCTCTCTCTCTCTCTCTCTCTCTCTCTCAAAATAAATAAATTTAAAAAATTCAATGTACTAAATGTATAGTTTTACGTTATCTTTTGAATATTTTGATAAGAGAATTACTGAAGTTAGGACTGAAGTGTGATGTCAGTCTTCCTAAAATTCTGACTGTGTCAAACCTGAGAAACATTTTCTTATTGAGTTCAAGAGAAGAGAGAAAAAGCGGTAAAAGCAGGAATTTGGGAACTGAGTCCTGGATTCATTTCAGTTCAGAGATTTTCAAATAAAAATCGATATGTGAGCTGGGTTGGCTGGTGACTGGCAAATGCCGTCTTTACACGTTTCTTTTAGCTGCAGCCTAGAAGTGGGTTATCTTGAAGTTCACTAAAACAACTCTCTAACTGTGTTTCTGGCAGTCCAGAGACAGCTGGGGAAATCGTGCCCAGCTCAGCTCCCTGCTCTGTCCTAGCACTCTTTCCCTCGCTGAGAGCCGCCTCTTCTGTGCCCCCTCCTCCCCTCCCCACCTCCCCCCACCCCCGACAAAGTTTATTGCTCTGCAATAAAATGTGGGTTGGTAAGTAGTCATTTTTGATCCACACGGAGGAAAATGTTTAAATATTAACGTTACCAAACAATATTAGCAAGTTAATGTTAATCTGAAGAAAAATGTAAATTCTAGAACACTTTACCAAAATATAGGAAGTGGAGCAAAATGCCTTATTTTATACTTCCATGAAGAGAAGCAACACATTTCAGATTAACAAAAAAGAAAATGCTTTTCAAATGAAATGCCGTTTAAAGTCACCGTTTTGTCTATGATTGGACTGCAAAGCTAAGACTAAGATCAAAGCGTGATTTGGTATACGTAAAAGTACACCTGATCCATTGATCACAGAAAGCTGTGGTCTACTCAAGTGGGACGAAACCAAAGCCAGGGTGAGTGGCAGATAGCAAGCAAAGGCTTAGGGTGGCAGAGGCCTGGAGGCCAGGGCACCCTCAGGCCAGAGGCAGGGCAAGAAGCAGTTCAAGACTGCTAAGAGCTGCTTGTCTGTCGGCTCCCTCGCCAACAAGCACGGACCGGAAGGTCTTAACACTGTGTGTTTCATCGGATACCGGTTTGCAGACCACACACAGAGACAGCTGCCCCACTTGAGTGCAAGGGAATCTAGAAGGCCTAGGGAAGGCCTGAAAGCAGCTCCAGAGACAGAATCTAGTGCCCATGAGAGCTAAGGCCAGGATTAGTAGGGGCTGTTTATCTGAGATTCAAATGTGTTTTCTCTGTGATAGTCAGGGAGCCACCTATCACTGAGGACAAGAAAATAGAAGCAAGTAAAATGGTTACTGGAGGGCATACTTACTTCCCTTAACTTACTTTTCACCGAAGACCTAAACTAGTGGTTCTTAATCTTTTTGGTGGTTTTGAGAACTTGACGGAAGCCATGGATTTGCTTCCTAGAACATACACATATACATGCAGTATTGTATAAAGTAACAGAAACTTCAGAAGATCTCCAAATCCATCAGTGTGACCCTCTAGAACTGTGATGGCCAAAACAGTAGCCACTAGGTGGCACTTAGCAACCCGAGCTGCGTTTCAGCATCCCCGCAAGTTATACTGGACAGTGCCGCTCTATAATTTCATGGACTCCGGGTTAAGAACTCCTGCCCCAAATGACCCCCTGTAGATCTACTGGCCTGTAACCCCACTCCTAGTAACACACCAGCTATTTTCTATGTTTGAATATAGATAGGCCTCAAAAAACGGAGGAAGAATACTAACAGTAATTTTGAATAACAGTCCATCTTGCTTCAAGTCCCCATTAATAACCTAAACCTAGCAGATGATTCATTCTTCCCATCTCCAGGTATGTGTAGTTTCGCAAACATTCTCATGCCCCCACATCCTGCAATAAAAATCCAAGTGGCTTTTCTGTGACATAGGGTGAGACTTCAGGAGTTTACTGTGCATTACTAGCATTCACTGAGTTGGTACTAATTGCCAGGTACCGTTCTAAGCATCCTACACGTTAGCTCATTTAATCCTCACCAAATATAAAGTGAAGATAGTCTTATGCCCTCAAAACAGATGAGGGAACTGAAGTTTGGGGGTCAGTGAGATTGAGTAACTTGTCTGAGATGACGTAGTAAATGCCAGCGAAGTGACTTTTAGGTTAGAATCTGTAGTCTCCTGAAATATGTCGAAAACAGGAGGATGGCCTTAGAGGACTCTGAGGTCACATGTCTCAGCAAGGGTTTCTGAGATGGACCTATACCGGCCTGTGTGCTGAGGCTGCTGAGGTCACATTTGCCACCACAGCGGTGGAGCCCTTTCCCTCTAGTGGAACAAGAAAAAACCGAAATACTCAGGACTCTCTCCACCCAGTCGTCCAAAGCCGGCCTCTCTGTCCCCACTTCACCCTTTTTACTATTATGGCAGCCTGGACTTTAGCCACAGACTAGCTGCGTGACCCTGGACAAGGGTGTTCGCTGACACTCGGTGCCGTTGTTACAGGGGGATGATAACAGCATCTACGTCCTACAGTTTTGAGTGCTGTTAGGGTCCAGCTCTGTTAGGCAAGCGCTCGATAAAAGGTTACTGGTTGTCACGATTCACTCCTGCGACACTCTCCGGAGCCCACGGGCCCGATTGTCGCTAGAGGGAAGGGAGGAGCTGAGCCCACTCTCCGGGTTTCCTTCCGTTCCCCGCTCGCAGTGAAGTTCACAACTTTCATCACAAGATCTAGGAGGGAGCTGAATAACGACCCCGCCCTCGCAGGGATGGACAATAAGCAGCACGTCCCGGGTCCCCAGGAGCTCTCGTGGACGCCCAGCCTGCAGGACCCTGACCGCGCAAGGGATGGCCAAGCGCGCCCAGCCCCACGGCCCCAGCCGCGCGCCGGAAGCACTGCCGCGGCCCTCCGCTCTCCGCCCCTGCTCCCGGCACCTGCCTCGGGCGCAGGCGCGGGCCGTGCAACGGACTACATCTCCCGGCAAGCCCCGCAGCGACGCTGACCCGGGCCGGTCTACAGGCTTCCCGACCACCCGGCGCCGAGAGGCGGCGGAGAGAGCCCTGGCTTGCGTGCTTCTGAGGCCGCCGGGCTAGAGGGGCTCTCTCGTGCAGCCCCGAGTAACCAGAGCGGGTGGGGACTGCCTTTAAATCCGTTATGACCGGGCAGTGATTCTCAAGCTTGTCTGTGGGGGAAGAGCTTGTTAACAATTCGGGTCGTTTGGCCCCACCCGACACTGACGCGCTGGATTTCGCGTGGCTCGGGTTTTCACTTTAGTAAGCTTTCTGGGAATTCTGATCGGTAGTCAGCCGGTCACGCCCGCCTCAGGCATGTTTTCCTCTAAACTTAGCTGCCCTGCCTCTCGTCTCCAATTGGCCGTCGCTCGCCCCGTCTCCGCAGGCAACTCTTCCCCTCTGGTTGGTCGGCGGTGAAGTCTGTGGCGAGACCTGACCCAATGGGCGCTAGAGTTCGCAGATCGTGACCCGGAAGTTGATCCTGAGCCTGCGCCGTTGGTTGTGGACGCCTAAGCGCGCCGGGACTTCCGGCGTGCAGCCGAGCGCCTAGGCTTGCGTGAGTCGGAGACGAGAGTCAAAGCGCGGTGTTCAGCTCCTGCTGCGGGGTGGTCTTGCCGGTTCCTGGGTAGGGGGCCGGCGCGACGGCGCCCGTGATCGGCTGAGGCCAAGGCACCGGAGCCGGCTGCGCCCGGGCCGAGGCTGGGCTCCGCGGGGCCCGGGAAGCCTTCTCGGGCGGGTGCAGCTGGTTTCGGGGCCGAGGTGCTCCGGAGGGGCCTGAGGATGGCGTCGGGCCCGGGCTCCCAAGACCGGGAAGGGCTCCTGATCGTGAAACTGGAGGAGGACTGCGCCTGGAGCCAGGAGCTGCCGCCGCCAGATCCGGGGCCGAGTCCCGAGGCCTCCCACTTACGCTTCAGAAGGTTCCGCTTCCAAGAGGCCGCCGGGCCCCGGGAAGCCCTCAGCCGGCTCCAGGAGCTTTGCCATGAGTGGCTCCGGCCGGAGCTGCGCACTAAGGAGCAAATCCTGGAGCTGCTGGTCCTGGAGCAGTTCCTGACCATCCTGCCCCAGGAGATCCAGAGCAGGGTGCAGGAGCTGCATCCGGAGAGCGGCGAGGAAGCGGTCACCCTTGTGGAGGGCATGCAGAGAGAGCTTGGGAGACTGAGACTTCAGGTGAGAGAAAGAGCTGTCTTCGGTTCGTTTGGCCCCGAGGACTAGGACATCGCGGCCGCCCTGTTCTCCATACCTATGTACTTGGTGCCCTGAGTAGATTTTACACGGGCAAGAGGTCTTTTTATAGTTCAGTTAGGAAGATTCATTCTCCAGGTTTTCCCCGGCAGGACAGAACCAGCAGTGAAGAATGCCCTCTTTCCCCATGGAGGCAGGGGGTGTGCATTCGTGTGACCCCCCCCCCCCCCCGGAGTTAATTCGCAGGGTCCAAATCCTCACTCTGGTCTGTAGCAGTTTTGCGACTTTGGGCAAATTACTTAATTTCTTTAGGCTTCGGATTTGCCACGTAGTAAAGTGAGAATGACAAAACATCTTCCTAGGGTTGTTTTGAGGGTTACGGGGAGAGTATCACGTGGTTTTGACCCCACTGCTGGCTAATAGTGCTTCATGGCTGTTAGCTGTTGTCAGGTTAGGTTCAGTAGCCTGGCCCCCTCTGCGGAGCTCGGTCGGGTTAACGGTAGATTGCGAAACACGGTTTGGCACTGAGGCTCCGAGGGCACCGGTCCCCGGGGTCGGTCAAGTTTAACTTACCCTGAAGTGAGGAATGGAAGCCTGTAGATACAATGGGGGGCGGGGGGAGGAGGCAAGAGGGAGTCAGGTGTGCCGGAGAGCTGTGTGGGGAAGGTGTGCCCCGGGGGCGGACGTCTTCCGCTCCGACGTTCTCCAGCACTCATGGGATCAGAAAAGCGTTAAGAGGAAACCATGCTCCTCTCTTGCTGGACCCAAAGGGATCGCCGGTAGTTCTCCGTTGAAGGCTTGCCCCCAGAATTCTGTACTAATGTCCCTTCCTCTCGGGCCCTGTTATGATGATGAGTGATGTGGGTTGGTTCCCAGGTCACAAACCATAGGCGGGGAACAGAAGTGCTCTTGGAGGAGCCTTTGCCTCTGGAAACAGCACGAGAGTCACCGAGCTTCAAGCTGGAGCCAATGGAGACTGAGCGAAGCCCTGGCCCCAGGCTGCAGGAGCTGCTAGGCCCCAGCCCCAAAAGGGACCCCCAGGCTGTAAAGGAGAGGGGTGAGGAACAGTTACCTGGGCTGGGGGGAGGGAGGAGGGGCTTCCGGGTCGTTCCCTGACACCAGCAGGTGGCGGATCACCGCCTAGGTGAGGGAATTTCTGACCTCAGGGTTCCCCGGCGTGGAGTCAAAGACCTAAACATGGTGGTCTGGGTTCTTTGGGGGATGGGAGCGGGGGCGGGGGGATCTTTAAGTAAGCCCCCGTGTATGCAGAACAGAGACGTTTAGAGCTTTGAACGATGGAGGGCTTGACTGCTGCAGGCCGGCGGGGAAGTCGCCTGGTGCTCTTTGCCCACCTCCGCCATTTTGGGTATCGCTTCGCGACGCCTCCGTTGCCGCCTTTTGCTCCTTGTTCGATCCTGAGCGGAGACTGGGTGTTGGGGAATGGATGCCGTGTTGTAATAATCCTTGGGCTCCCGAGAATTGCAGATGCCTTTCTCATCATGATTTCTGTCACCTTCAGCATTGTCTGCTCCCTGGCTTTCTCTCTTTCCTGCTGAAGGAAACATGGAAGACAAGGAAATGACCGGGCCCCAGGTGATGTGGAAGTTCTCGCTGTCTCCCCCCGGCACCCCTCCCCCCAGTTGTTCTTGTGGGGACGGGGTCTTCTTTGCCTCTTGGAGAGGATCCTTTGTCCCGCACCACGCGCGCCTCCCCGCCTTCTTTATTTCCTCCACACCCCACTGGTGGGCCTGCACCCTCCTCCCCCATGAAGTGTGTCCTTGGCACCCTGGGTTTTGCCCCTGTAACTCATGACTCTGCTTGAATTGTTCCTGGTGCCTCAGGGGCTAAAGGAGATCTTGTGCTCTTTCAGTTGCCTGAGAGCTTAGAGGACGTGGCTATGTACATCTCCCAGGAGGAGTGGGGGCATCAGGATCCTAGTAAGAGGGCCCTCTCCAGGGACACGGTGCAGGAGAGTTATGAGAATGTGGACTCACTGGGTAAGGACTTTTTTTCCAGGCATGAAGACTCGGCCCTTTCTGACCAGGGGCCTGTCCCTTCGCCACTCACTTCCTGGACGGAAGTTCTGAGTTTTGCCAGAACACCTCCCTTTCTCTAAAGCACCCCGGATGAGGATCCGCTAAATATCTGGCGGTTGGCACAGTTGGCAGACTTACGGCCCCCAGCCGCCAGAGCCAGAGGCAGGGACTCTGAGTTTTAGTGGACTTCCCGGGGCAGAACAAATCAAATCCGCTGACAACCGCCCCCCCGCCCCCCGTCGCACACACTCTCCGTGCAGCCTCCCCCACTCCACCCCCCCTCGCACACACACTCCGCTCTTGAGGCCTTGCAGTTTTGAGATGCTTATTCTTCTGGTCTCACTCATATTTTCTGTGCTTCGTTAGTATTCCTAGGCCCTTCTCCACCTTTCGGGGGGCACTGGCATCAACATTCCAGTTCAGCAGCTATCCCAGCCCTTAAAAATTCAGGAAGGAGGGGGGAGGCCTTTTGGGAATTTGAAAATTTTTATATATATACAAATATATACATGTATTTTATATATATACACACACACACACACACACACACACACACGTATATAATGGGATAAATAAGATGTATCTATGTGTTAAACTGTTATGCAGAGATTAAAAATGATGCCTATGAAATATGACAAATGACAGCTGGATCTAGGTAGAGCGTATACAGACACTGTGTAATTCCTTCAACGTTGGATGTATGAAAATTCTTACATTAAAACGTTGTGGGAAGTCTTTTTTTTTTTATTCGTTTTAATGCTTTTATTTATTTTCGAGACAGAGAGAGACAGCATGAGCAGGAGAGGGGCAGAGAGAGAGGGAGACACAGAATCCGAAGCAGGCTCCAGGCTCTGAGCTGTCAGCAGAGTCTGACACGGGGCTCGAACTCACTATCTGTGAGATCATGACCTGAGCTGAAGTCGGCCGCTGAACCGACTGAGCCACCCAGGCGCCCCGCAAGTTGTGGGAAGTCTTAAATAACAGCGATTCTGTGTACGTTACGACTGTAGCCATACTGACACGTGGCAGAAAAGAGTCACACTTTGTTTTCATACATCTGGTCTTTGTAAAAAGAGGCACAGTTATCGGTTCACTTGCAGTAACTCTGCATAAGGGTCATCGCTGGGTTTGGTTCCCTTCACTGGGACCTTCTCCAGGCTGTCCATCACCAGGCCATGGTTTGGTGCCCTGAGCTGAGCCTAGCTCTCAGTGCTTCGTGGGAAGAGAAGTTGGGCTCACGAGTTCTTGGAACTAAACTGTTTAAGGTCCGGGTTTGTTGGGATTGGTGTGAGGTTTTAGTTTTAGCATCGCGCAGGAATGGCGCTCCTAGGCTTCAACCTCCGGGGCATCTCAGAGCCCCAGATTTCTTTCTGATGGTCCACCACGTTACGTTTTATCCTGGAGTTGTCTTGTGGAATGTAGTTCTAGTTTATATTTATCTGTGAGAGTTGGGGCTCTTTTATAATAATAAACTAATTCCGCAAGAACTGATCACTCGAATCACGTTTGGTTGTTTTAATGACAAAAGTGTACATTCTCACTGCAAAATATGCCAAGTACTACAAAAGCGTAACAAGAAAAAAAAGTCACAGTCCCCCTCCTCCAATTTCTTTCTCTGGAGATAACCACTGTGAACAGTTTAGTGTATTGTCAGACTTATTACTGTCGGACTCCGTGTGCCTTGTGTGGATATGTCCACTAAGCGCAGGGGCCAAGATCGTCTTTGTTTCTTCTGCCTGGTAGAGGGAGTGGTGACAGACATCTGTTTCTTTCGTTGTGAACAGAGGCTCAGGTTCCCATTCGGGAGGCCCTAAGTACCCAGGTGGAACAAGGAGGAAAGCCATGGGATCCCAGTGTTCAGACTTGCAAGGGAGGCCTGAGTCCCAGAGGCCCAGCTACAGGTAAGAAGGAACGGAGGTGAGCAGCCTGCCCAGCTAGACTCCCACTGTCGGGAGGGAAGCCCTCAAGCACTGGGGCGGAGGGCTAGCCCATCACCGCTGCCAGGAAGATGCGTTGCTTCCCGTCGCCCCGCTGCCCATTTCCATCCCACGGTGCCCGGTGTAAGGGGGCACTCGCTCCTGGGGCCCGCCCCAATCCCAGCCTTGCTCCAACCCACCCATTTCCACAGGGCAGAAGCCAGAGGCTCAGTTGTAGAGCGAGTCGGGGGCCTGTACAAGCGAGTTCAGGACTGGTCTGAGCTCTGTTCCTTTGCGACGGCCCCACCTTTTATCCTCTCTAGGGTATTTTACCTACATGGGGAAAATGGGAGACTGAGATAGAACCAGCCTTTCTGGACGTCTGGCCTACAGGGAGGAGCAGGTCTGTGGGATTTCCTTTTGTCTCGTGTAGGAATAATGTAGGGGTTTGGTTTCTCTCGCTCTGCCAGGAGAAGAGAAGTTTGAGAACCAGGAAGAAAGTGCTCAGTCCCTTTCCCCCGAGAGCGCCCACCCGCAGGCGCTGCTGCCTGGCCAGGCCAGAGGGGAGGTGCCCTGGAGTCCTGAGCAGGGAAGGCCTCGGGACAGGGCAGAAGGGCACTGGGAGCCTCCCCCAGAGGAAGGGATGGAGCCGTCCTTAGTGGGGGCCACAAGTTGCAGAGAACAGGGGCGACCGAAGGAATCGCAGCCGAAGAAGCTCCACTTATGTCCCTTGTGCGGCAAAAATTTCTCTAACAACTCGAACCTAATTAGGCACCAGAGAATACACGCGGCAGAGAGACCGTGCGTGGGTGTGGAGTGTGGCGAAATCTTTGGTGGGAACCCGCACTTTCTGTCACTACACAGAGCACACTTGGGAGAGGAGGCGCATAAGTGCCTGGAATGTGGAAAGAGCTTCAGTCAGAACACCCACCTGACTCGCCATCAGCGCACCCACACGGGCGAGAAGCCCTACCAATGTAACGTCTGTGGAAAAAGCTTCTCTTGCAACTCAAACCTTCACAGGCACCAGAGGACGCACACCGGCGAGAAGCCCTACAAGTGCCCCGAGTGTGGGGAGATCTTTGCTCATAGTTCCAACCTCCTTAGGCACCAAAGGATCCACACGGGGGAGAGACCTTACAGGTGTGCCGAGTGTGGGAAAAGTTTCTCCCGCAGTTCGCACCTCGTCATACACGAAAGGACTCACGAGAAAGAGAGGCTTTACCCCTTCTCGGAGTGTGGGGAAGCAGTGAGTGGCAGCACCCTCTTTCTTAGCAACCACGGAACCCACAAGGCAGAGAAGAAACTCTTCGAATGTTCGACCTGTGGGAAAAGCTTCCGGCAGGGCATGCACCTCACCAGACATCAGAGGACACACACGGGGGAGAAGCCGTACACGTGTAACCTTTGCGGGGAAAACTTCTCTCATAGATCCAACTTAATCAGGCACCAGAGAATTCACACGGGAGAGAAACCCTATACCTGTCATGAGTGCGGAGACAGTTTTTCTCACAGCTCCAATCGCATTCGTCACCTGAGAACCCATACGGGAGAGAGACCCTATAAATGTTCTGAGTGTGGAGAGAGCTTTTCTCGGAGTTCACGCCTTATGAGTCACCAGAGAACTCACACGGGATAGAAACAGCGGCATTTCTTTCTGGCCCAGAGAAGGTGGCCTACTCAGAGGGTCCCGTTAAGAGCTGATATTCTCTGGCCAGCCGACCGAATCATCTGTTTTTAAGGTAATTACTGTAAAGAGGATCAAGGTGGGGGTCACTGTGAGGGAGGTGCAGGGGCAGCAAAGGCTTAGCCTAGAACTAGAATGCAATTCTGCCCGAACTCCTGAGGGTGTCAAGTCTTTGAGGTGACCTGCTCCGGACAGAGTCCTCTGTGAAGTCGCATGTCCCAGGGCACACTGACTGCCTTGGTATACTTAGGCAGGTTGTGACTCGGGTGCCTTACCGTGTCCAGTGTCCGTCCCAGCGACTTTGGGGGACCCATGTGATTTTCTGATACTGCTTCCTCACTTGGAGTGTTCGGCAGGGGCGTTTGGGCTCCTGAGGCCCTTGGGACAAAAGAAGGGCGGCGCGTTCTGGAAACCAGCTCAAGGCCACAGAAGACTGGTTGGTGAGTTGCGGCTCCCTGAGAGCCCTGGCTGGGAAGCCGTGGGCAGTCCGGGGCCGTCACCACAGCGCCTCTCTGGCCGGAGTGCCCGCGCCCAGGCCAGGCACGTAAACGTCACCTCAGGCAAAAAGGAACCAGAGACCTGAGGGAGGTGGTGAGAAGGAGTTTGCAGTTCGGCACAGGTGTCGGCAGAGGAAGCCAGACTGTGGATTAGTTCACCCTTGCAGAGATTAAGACTCAATCCCCCCTCTGTCCAAGAAGGAAACAGAGCTCTGGAGTCTTCAGAGGGTTCCACGAAAGAGGGGCTCCCTGGGAGGCTTTGCAAGTGTGGATCCTGGGGAGATTAGGGATCTTGCTTTTCCTTGTTGAAAATATGTTTGGACGGTAATAAATGTCTTCAGGAAATAAGAAAGTGTGTGACTCTTCTTTGAGGACCTTTTGTCTCGGCCTCCAGTGTTGACTTGTCTCTTGTCTGCTTTGGCTAGAGGACCTGCTTTTTCTGTCTTCCTGGGTTGGTCAAAGAAGGTTCCGATGAGGTTGGCCGAGGACAGATAAGGTGGGGTGCGGCCCTGGCCGGGCTCCAGGTGAGGACCGCTTTATGGTAACAAAGGGTCATGCCCGGTAGCTGTTTGGGGTCATAAGGGTCTTCTAGAAGGTTTCTTTCCTTTCTGTGGTGGACAGCAGTAAAATTGTCTTTGATTCTTTGTTGGGAGTGTTTACTTTCTTGTGATGAAGCTGAAGGAAAATCTGGCTCTTCCGAGCCTGCATATAAGTGAATTAAGCCCATTGATGGAGGGAAGATACAGGGGAGGGCACATTTTTTTTTTTTTAGGGGAAGCATTCTGTTTTAGAACGGGGAATTCTAGGAGTGTGTTGTCATAAGAAAGAGGTAGAATACCAGAAGTAGTCTAGGAGTAGGAAAACCTCTCAGGATTTGGCCCTGGAGGAAGATCGCTAACTGTTTCTGGGAGAGGAAGATGGAACATTACCTGGCAACTGGCCACCAAATTTATCGATTTTAAGCGAGGGAAGCAACCCTGCCTACCCCTTTCCCGCGTTTCCGTATCAGCCTTGTCTCGGCCCTGCCTCAGCTTAGTGGGAGTTTTTCCTTCGTTTCCTGAGCTGATTTTTAAAAATCTTAGTTTGTTATTTCTCCTCCTTTCTCCACAAGAGGGCAGGGATAATGCAGGGGTTGAGGGGCAGGGGAGAGTATGAAGATTGGAGAGCTTAATTTAGGACCCTTGTAAGAGCAGGACAGGGCTGCTGGGCTGCTGATGGCATGAAATTGGGTGGGTGATGTCAGGTTGATGTTACGAAGCAGTCTCTCTGGTTAAGACTGCAACTGGGGTGCCTGGGTGGCTGAGTCGGTTAAGTGTCCAACACTTGTGATTTCGGGGCAGGTCATGATCCCAGAGTCGTGGGTCAGGGAGCCTGCTTAAGATCCTCTCCCTGTCCCTCTGCACCGCCCCCCCCCCCGCCCGACACACGTACCCACTGCACACTCTGTCAAAAGAAAAAAGCCGAGGTTGCCATTCACGTGGATTGTCAGTCTCACGAGAATGGAAAGCACCTCTCCCTTTCACCCCTCTCTCCCGTAATATCACCCATGCAGACCTTCCGACGTGGTCCACCTGCCGTTGCGCCTACTGGGAGCACTGAAGCGTCAGGCTAGAGCCGTGAGGGCCCCCAGGAGTTCACTCCTGGCACTAAAAAGATTTTCCAACAGGAAAAGTCGCAAGTCCCAGCCTCCGGGCTAGCTCCCCTTCCAACAAATTCACAAGCAGAGCTGTTGTCTGTTTTAATGAGATGATCTCACAGAATACGGCATGTAAAACATTGAGCTCCGCATCTGGCACATAGAAAGTGCTCGTTTATTCATGTCATCTGTGGGCAGATAATCCCGGCAAGACTCTTTCCTCTAAGCCCCCCGCCACTACTACCAACGCAAGACCTGCTGGCAGAAATTTCAGGGGGCAGTCTGTTAACTGCGAGGCGGGATTGATGATTTCTTTCCTTGTGGTTGTATCACAGCAGGTCAGAGGTCCTCCGCATAGGCTCCCGTGAGGTCACTGCAAGGGATGGCCAAGTGTGTGCTTTTTATATTCATATTTTCATGTTGCGCACACATATTTTACATTTATAGACTCTTACCCACTAGTCCTTGAAAAAGAAACCAGAACAGTCTCCAACCTGGTTCTTAGGATAATGGGAGACTGACACAGGGGCAATACTCTTGCTCCCTCAGCCCGTATGGGTACAAACTAGACCTGGGAGGTACCGTACTGACCCTGAGCACTAGCCACAGTCCTTGTAGCAAAGGTAGCACAGACCAGCAGAAGGGCTCCTGGGTGGAGGATCGGTACCACATTTAAGCACTGAAAAGGCCTGGCAGAAGCAGGTTAAGAGCAGCAGGCCAGGGGTGCCTGGGTGGTTCGGTCTCTCGATTTCAGCTCAGGTCGTGATCCCAGAGTTGTGGGATCCAGCTCCACGTCAGGCTCTGCTCTGAGCATGGAACCTGCTTAAGATTCTCTCCCCCTCTGCCCTGCTCACGCACACGCGCTCTCTTGCTTGCTCACGCTTTAAAGCAACAACAAAAGCAGCAGGCCACACGTCACTGAGGACAAAGCTTGTAAGGCCAGAGACTGGAAACAGTGAAACCCTAAACATTTTTCCCCCCAGAAAAACTCCTTGGAAATCACTAAGAATTTTTATTGCAGTAAAGAAATTTATGGGTCTCAATATCATAATCTGAACTTGCAGGTTTTGTACTCCCAGCCCTTTTAAGAAGAGTTTACTATGTGAATCATTACACTGTCAACCGATAGGATTTTGGAAAGTGCAAAATCCCCTCCACTGCTTTAAGACTTCTAATTTTTGTAACTATTTCACAAGCATTTGAAACAACTAAGGTAAAAAGTTCTTAATGTGTGTTTCAAGAAACAAAGTAGCACATTTATTACTGCTAGTAGACTAATGTCTTTGGGTGTCAGGAGCTCAAAAATACCAAGATGAATTAAAGCAAACGTGCATCCATTACAAAAAATGTTAGTGCATTTATCCTTTTAGCCTTCGATCTAGCTTGCAGACACTTCTAGATTTAAGAATGGACTCCCATTCTTGAAAGGGAGACTGATAATTTTTTCTGATGTGTAATTTTTACCCAGAGGAGCTGTGTGCTGCCTGATGTATGCAGTTAGGAGGCAGTGGGAATGGTCGAGGTATATTCAACAATGACAAAATGGTTGATTGAAAAATCCCTCAGACCACCAAGAACTTCGGTCAAATCTTCCAGTTAACATCCTCAATTTAGCTGTCCCAGAAGCTAGAGTCAGAAGTCAAAACTGGTAACACACCGGGATCCAAACCTGCTCCAGGGCTGATTTCCCCAGGCAAAAAGGGGAAGGGAAAGAAAATGAAATCCTGGAATGTTTTTGGACACAATGTGGAGTCGGGTTTGCCTCTCCATCCCCACCTGCCCTCAAGGCAGGAAAACGTGCTAGAACCGTCGTGTGAGTCCCTACCTCGAAGGTGAAGCTGCCCTTGAGCCCCCCCCCCCCCCCCCCGCCCCGGCTCTTCTGGGAGGCGGCCAGCTCAAGTTTAGGAAGACTGCCCCGGCCACCGGAACAGCGGTGAAGTGCCTGAGTTTCTCGGAGGAGCTCTAATCCTGAAAACGTTACTTCCAGAGGCAAAGACTTAAGTCCCTTCCTAGGCTTGGGCAAAGCCCAGCCCGTCGCGCCTCGGGGAAGGGACGCGGCGCCCCTAGAACCCCCCGCCGGAGTGGTCCCATCGAGCACCGCTCCCGCGCGGGGCCGGGGGGCGGGGTATCCAGTGCCGACCGGGCGGGCGCTCGGCGGCCGCGTCCCGACAGACCTTTCGTCGCCCCGCGCCCAAGCTCTGGGGCCGCTCGGCTCTCGCCCCGGGGCCCGTGACCGCGCCCCGGAGGCAGCGGGCGCGCGCGCCCCCCTAGCTCGCCGGCGGTCGCTCCGCGGCTGCGCCGGGCCGCGCCTCCGCTCGCGCCCACCCCCTTCGCCCCGGCCGCTCTGGCCCGCCGGCGGACGCTCTGTGGCGGCTCCCGGCTGCGCCCTTCCCCCGGGGGCGCTCTCCTCCCGCAGCCCGTCTCCGTCCCGGACGCTGTGGCCCGCAGGCGGGCGCTCTACCGCTGCGCCGCTCCCCACCCCCGCTCCCCCCCCCCCCCCCCGGGTCTCGCCTCCCAGGGCCGGGCCGGGTCCGGTGGCCGCAGGGTTTCTCTCTCCCTCCTCCCCAGCGGACACCGGCGGCGCTACCGCACTCCCGAAGCTTCCCCGTTCTCTCAGGTGTGCGTGCGCATCTCAGGAGTGCGGCGGGCGCGGCTCCCGCCGTCCGGCAGCGGGGCGACCGCAGACCTGGGTGGTGCGGCCGCGGGGAAAGGGGAGGTTCCGGCGCCGGGAAGGGCGGGCCTGCCGGCTGCCCTGAGGCGAGGCGTCGTTGCTCAAATGCGGTGGGAAGCCCGAGTAGGGCCTCAAGCCTCGCTGGTTTCAGTTCGCGCGCCCTGGCTACCGGCTGAGAAAGGATGGAGACGGGACAAGAAACGAGGGCAGAGAGACTAGAGACGGGTGCAGTTGTCCGGGCAGGGGGTGATGGCAGCCGGGGCCGGGACCCGAACAACGGAAAGGGACAAGTGGAGTCAAAAGGTAAGCCGTTTGGGACGCAGAACCGATTTCATGCGGGCCCAGAAGGGAGTCTAAAATCATAGGATGACCCCGAAGGGCATTGAAGATCTGCCCCGGACCTGTCTTTCCTGCTCTTCTCTGCCAGCTGCCCCTACGGCAATCATCCAGGGACCTTGCAGCTTCCCAGGGGGGCGCACTCACATCGAAGAGCCTGAGCTCATGCTACCCTTTGCCGGGACTGCCCTGCCACCGCCCTCACTAAACTTTATTTATTTTTAAATGTTTATTTATTTTTGAGAGAAAGAGAGTCGGTGCGAGTGGCAGGAGGGGCAGAGAGAGAGAGGGAGACCCAGAATCTGAAACAGGCTCCAGGCTCGGAGCTGTCAGCACAGAGCCCGACTTGGGGGGGGGGGGGGGGGGGGGGGGGGGGGGGGGAAAACCTCACTAGCCGCGACATCAGGACCTGAATCGAAACCCGAAGCTTAACGGACTGAGCCACCCAGGCGCCCCTGCCCTCATTAAACTTTAAAGCCCAGCTCAGAAGTGACACTTTTGACCCTCTCAGATGCTTCCCCTTTTACCCAAGCACTCACAAAGCCCTCTTCACACTCCTCTTAGCTCTTACACATCGGACGCGGGTGTGCTCCTATTCGGTTTGTTTCTAATTCAGGTCTAAATGCCCAATACCAGGCTCGGTACATAGCATGCAAAGGCAACGTGAAGTTTCCAGAATTAGTGAATACTTTTCAAAAGGGTGTGACTGCCGGTCACTTATTCTGGAAATTTACCACCCACGGGGGAGGGGCGTTTGGTGCCGTCACTTAAATTTAAAGGAACTAAAAAGCGGTACAGTAAGCTCACCGGACCTTCCCATCAACTTCCTCCACAATCCATTCTACCCCAGGCTTAGAACAAACACTAATGTATTATTAACGCATAGGCCTAAAGTATGTTCAGACAAAAAGATATAAAATTGTATTTACAATGTAATGTGCCTATTTTTTTAAATATGTAAAATATACCAAAATGTTAAGCTATCATTAGTTGATAGAAGTTGGGTGCTTTTCATCATATCTATATCTATATATCTATATATCTATATCTATATCTATATGTCTATATCTATATCTATATCTTCTTTAATCAGCTAATTCCACAATAAGAGGACGGAAACACTAAATAGGTGGTACAGATTTAAGAAAGCAGAGCATGTCACACCATTAAACTAAAAACCAAATCTATTTTTATCTTTTTTAGTCTTTTTAAAAATAACTAGAAATAGCCTATACCTTCCTTGTTATATGTGCTGACTGAGACGGAATGTAATGCTTTCCCATCCATTCCACCTTAGATAATCCAGGACCACTAAACTCCTTATTATGCAGATCTTTGTCTAAAATAGAAGCAAAAATGGATTAACGAATATTTTTATACTTTAAAGAAGCAAATTTATTTTTAAACTGTATGTTTTAGAAACAATATATAAATGGGCATGGCTGTGCAAAATGAGGTCAGCTGATCAACACAATGACAATTCACAACAATTCTACATCATATAACATCATAGGACTACAGAAATCTGTAAACACAAAGCCTAATTACTAGAGGTTGAAGGCATATTGAAGGAATCCTTGATAATACGAGGTCTAGGTTTCCAAAAGCTACCAATTCTAGGATGGATTCTACTCTGGAACTGCTTTTTCACTATTTCTCGGTGCATCTCTTTCAGCGTGAAATGGAACCTTTGAAACTCAGGTGTGACATCAACAAAGTCAAGTAGGTGGTCCAAACTCTCTCTTACAGCAGATAACTTAAATCCAGAAGTCTGCTCTTTGGCTCCTCTTCCTTTCTGAGGAACTTCCTTTGTAATTTCACTTTTCGCTTTTGGGGGATGACCCTTTTCTTCATCATCCCCATTTAACCACACCGTCTCATCAGCCAGTGTGGCTTCCAGCTCCCCACATTTCTCAAGGATTTCTCCATCGTCTCCATCTTCTAAGCCTTGAAATTCATACTCGGGCTCCTTTTTGTAAAGGAGATTTTCCCACGCGTTCGCTATGGTGATCTGTTTTACTTCATCCCAACTCTTTGCCCAGTTAAAAACTGCACTTCTTACGTTGTAGATTTTAATCTTGGACACTCCTTTTTCTCCTTTCTCTTGCTCATCATCACTTTCTTCAAAAATCACAAGACTCTCTTCAAGCTGCTTCCACCTATAAAGCCTTTTGCAGCTCAAGATGACACCTTGATTCATTGGCTGGATCAAGGTTGAAGTGTTAGCGGGAAAGAACAGACACTTTATTCGGCCATCCTCACTGGTTAGTGATTCGGTGGAAGGGTGAACCGGAGAGCTGTCCAGAAGTAACAAGGCCCTGACGTCCTCTTCGTGGAATCTTAAAACGTTAAGTTGAAAATGCCTGACCTCAGGAACAAAGTTTTGAAAGAACCAGTCTGAGAACAATTCTCTGGTAAACCAGGCATCTTTACTCGGTTTATATGTCACAGGTAATGTACTCGCGTCCTCTTTCACGCTTTTGGGCAGCTCTGACTTGCCAATAATGGTGGACCTTAACTTATGAGTTCCATCCGCATTTGCACATAAGAGAGCAGACAACCGTTCTTTGTTGATTTTCCGTCCAGGCAGGCAGATCTCTTTTCTGCATGCCGGAATGTTTTCTGGCATCGACCTCCAAAGGAGGTCAGTCTCGCCCCCACTGTACAGCTGAGCCAAGCTCAGTTTCTCCTCCTGCATAAGCGTGTAGAGTTTTTGTCGGAATGGCCCAACGTTTTCAGAAGCCGCATTTAGGACTTGTTCCCCGCATACTTTTCGATTCCCCATTGCGTGCCTGTTTCGAAACCTAAAAAGCCAACTGGTGCTAGCTTTAAAGTCCGCGTGCCCAAAACACTGTGCGAATCTCCCCGCGGCAGCCTGAAGCTCCACACCTCTAACAGGGACGCCAGCTGAGCGTTTCTGTTGGTACCACATGTACACTGCGTCATCCACATCACCGTATTTGGCCCCTGTCGTCCTCTTTCTCTTCTCTGCCCCCGCTAACGGCATGTCCTGCTTCAGTACAAAGTCCAAAATCAGTTTCTTATTCTTTTTAATGTCATAGAATGTTGATTTACTGATCCCAAATTCATCCATTACACTTTTTAGAGATCGTCCAGCTTCAATCCTACTGAGGACCTTCATTTTCTCCTCCAAAGTCAATGTCGTATACTTCCCTCTTTTATTCATGCCGAATTTGACTTCACACAACCCAACGGGAGGAAAGAAGGGGAAAAAAAAAAAACCTTACAGCTGGAAAAAACTAAAAGCAAAACACTAGCTCAAAGCCCCCAAAGGCACAGGCATTTGCACGGAGGGGTAACGGGCTAAAAGGGATAAAGGCTCATGACTGAAGTGCTAGTCTAGAGAGAAGGTCTTCTGAACCCAGAAAGCCACCACAGTCAAAGCCCTGTCTAGCTGCTGCTCCTGCAACACGTTCTCAGAATGACCGTGATCAGTTCTCAGAACCCCAACCTCCTTTCTTGATAGATACAGCAGCACCGGTCAGGAATAACAGGAATGCCGGAATACTCCCCCTGACTCAACACAGGAAGAGACACCAGGAGGAGAGGCGAGATGAGGCCGCAAGGACAGACCCAGGTGAGATAAGTCTACGTAAAAAGGGGTGGTGCTTGAGAAGGGTGTGGGAAAACCCCAGACGCAAAGACAGAGCGGTCTTGTGTTGCAGAGATGCAGCGTGGCTTCTCCCCCTCCAAGACGACCCGATTTTACCTCACTGCCAGAAAAAAAAGCGGCGCTCGTGTTGCTCTGGAGGTAGTGTTCACTGGACAGCAGCAGTCCGTCCTCCCGGATAAAGACTTCAAGCTATCCTGACTTTGGGATGTCTGGAGAGCTGGTATTCTTGAACAGCTGTACAGTATCTTTGGGCGGACAAGAAGGTTAGGAGGTTCCGTCGTCCATGTGAAGAAATCCAACATTTATTACATTCAATATAGCATTCTCAGAGACTGAGTTTTAACTTCCTACGTTCACCAAGGCAATCTGCAAGTACGTAAAAACTGGCGAGTGGCACTTTTCCGCTCTCAGAGCTCCTTCCTTGTGTACATCTGGAATTACTCACAAGTTTTGTTTTTCAATGGCGCTTCTCCATGTTCAGAATTATCAAGTTTCAGAATCCTGGCGTTGCTTATAGATCAATCCAGAAGTTTTAAAAATATCATAGGTAAAATTTTTTAAAAAGATTCGACCTTTCCTTTCTTTTTCTAGATTTGTGTTAGGGTGCTTAGTAACAGATTTTTTATATTTGAGACTTCACTTGGTTTCTCTTTACTGTAGATTTTGCTTAATGTGAACGAATACTCACTTTTTCCCCTGCTTGGAGAAATTTAAAGGGTTTCTCTATGGTGTTTCTGATCAACTGTCTCCTATAAATCCATCTGCTGGCAAAGTCTTTGGTAGCTCTGCGAACTCAAATATTCCTTGCAGGTCCTCCTGGCGATGCCCAGTGCCATTCCATGTCCTTACAAATGTCCTACTCTAGGTTAATTTCATTGTTTTCATTCCAGATACACACACTCATGAGAAGTAACAAACACTGCCACTTTTATCCATTTCAGGTGCTATGAAGAAAGAAAAGCATGTCAGAGAAATGAGAAAAATGATTGGCATTTCAGTCATGTTTCCTCTCCTATACGGCACAGGCCGACTGGCTTTCGTTCATTCTTCAGCCACAAAGAATTATCACAAGCTTCTCATCTAGAAACCCAGGAGAGTCCAGGCCGCTAGTTATCTGCTAACATTTGTTGCGAGAAATGACAACTGGTTTGTGGAGCACTGAGAGGATCGTGAGAGAATAGGACTGTTCTCGGTGTGGAGGCCGATGCAGACTAAGATCAAGCAGCTTTCTAAAAGGCAGCTATAAGTAAGGGAACTATTCATCCATAGCTATTACAAATTGAAAGAGAAAAAAAAGAATTTTTTAGCCAGTAGCAGCATGATTAACTCCAGCCAGTCACCCAGCAAAACCATTCAGCCCACTACGGCACTTGTGTGGTATCTCGGAATAAAGTGTATGTATTTGCAGTCATCGCTGCCCACTCATCATTTTTCAGGCGGTGCACTGACAGGGGAATGTGATTTCACAAGGAGAATCTCAGGGGACTTTGGTCTCATCCGCAGCAAGAGTGGGCAACGTTGGCCCCAGACTCCAAACTACAAAAATCATTACTGGTCCTCATTCACTATTCACCAGTTTGTGCCTTGTTTCCCCTTCCTGCTTCACAGGATCTCTTTCCCCACTCTTTCTCCCCAGCTTCCCCAACCAACTCCGTACCCATGATACGAATCACGCCTGCCAATACTGTGCAAGGGCACCGCCAGCACAACTTCACTTATTCACTTTAATAAGTTCCATTATATGCTCAGCCTTGGGCCTGATGGGCAGGATCTCAAAACTAAGAGCAGCGCTGTCCACGGGTTCTGGAAGCCTGGGAAGAATAATTGCTCTTGAAAAAATTAAGTCCCAACCTGACTCAGATTCCAAGGAAATGAACCTGCTTTGAAACATTCCAGTGACTTAGATGCTTTTTCTTACCGCCTGTGTTTAATCCTCTTCTCTCACGCAAAAAGGATCAGAGAGCGGCTCCCGATTCCATCTGAAAGCACCACTAACATCATGGCCTGGACCTGATCTCCCATTTTCATTCCCACCTTAACCTTCCTTCCAGACGGACTGCCCTGGAAAGAAGCTCCCTCGGAAAGCCTGCGGGGATGCTCCGGGAGTTACTTCAATCAGTGCCATCTCCTCACTCCCGTGCTAGGCACTCCGCGCAGGTCCCCCAGAACTTCTTTTCTAAGGCAAGTCTCCTCCAAATGTAGCCCAGTCACACTTAGTGAAAAGGTACCGCCGACCTTCTCACACCCCAATCTTTCCCAGCTTTCGAGGCTTTGCTCTTCCCTCTCCCTCTCTGTGTGGATGTGGCCCCACTCCCGGGGGCGGGCAGATCCCTCAAGCCTTTTCCCATTTCTTTTCCCATTTCCCCGACCACGGGTCAACTTTCACTTCCCTGGAATCCCGCAGCGCTCAGCTCAGGGCTCCCTCTTCCTAGCTAGTG